>NC_054537.1:95280489-95387989 GCF_017654505.1 Polyodon spathula
GCTGGACGGCTGCCCAATATACCCTTCGAAACCATACAGGCCCTGGATGTTGTGATGAGACACTTGCCATCTATGAGGTGGGTCCTTCACACCTTACCATGGGCTGCTGCTTTGTGATCCTCTGCTAGTGTTGGCATGCTGCTATGAAGACTGGCCCTGTAGGTCTGTTCAGGCGCTGGCAGGTGTTAATACAGCTGTTTGTGCTTGTTTGACAGGTACACCCCTGTAGGGCGCTCATTCTTCACCCCCTCAGAGGGCTGTTCCAATCCCCTGGGTGGCGGGAGGGAGGTCTGGTTTGGTTTCCACCAGTCTGTCAGGCCTTCCCTGTGGAAGATGATGTTGAATATTGATGGTAAAATAAATTTAATCTCTGTTTTGTTTTTGTGTGATGATTTTCTAGCCCAGAAGCCTGAAACTTTGTAAATGATATTTACTTAATTTGCTTGTTACAAAGTCCTTGTGATTAGGAAGTGGTCAGCAGTTGTAACTTGAGGATATTGTCCTGTGTCTGCAGTGTCGGCCACAGCATTTTATAAAGCCCAGCCTGTGATCGAGTTCATGTGTGAAGTTCTGGATTTCAAAAGCATCGAGGAACAGCAGAAGCCCCTCACTGACTCCCAGAGAGTTAAGTTTACCAAGGAAATTAAAGGTAAATACTTTATTTTAGTTATGTAATTGTAATTGTACTGCTACTTACTTTTTCTATGAATGGGATGACGCATTGTTACTAGTACTGTGTAGTTTTTGGTCAGGTCAGTTTAACTGTTTTCTAAAAATCTTAGTTTTATATATGGGTCTATCATTGTAATTCGTGTATAGTAAATTAACCTGAATATGCTATAACTTCCTGTATAAATGTGCTGGGTAACGTAGAGAGTCAGTTGTCCCATTAAGACAATACAGTGCTTTTGTGACTCTTAAATGGGCTTTAATAGGTCAGTACATCAATGTTGAATAAGAGGTTAATGTGTTAATGAATTTTCTCATCTGTATATGTGTTTATAAATGTATTCGTATGTATACATGTTTATATACTGTACTGCATATATACATACAAAATACTCTGAATATGGATGTAGTGTGCTCAGTGCACAGTGTGTTATGCTACAGAAATTCTGGTATATTTTTGGCCGCTGGCCTTAGAATTTGTAAAGTTGTTGTTGAGGCTCATTCTGCCCCTCATTTTCCAGATCTCCACATTTATTATTCAGTCTTCAAGGTGTAAATTAATAGGGCTTTCAAGTTTCTATCTCTAAATTTTAATATTCACAGTCTTCAAGGTGTAAATTAATAGGGCTTTCAAGTTTCCAAAGATGTTTTCTGAAAAAGGTAAATCTTCATTTTCCTATTCAGTTGCTTCTTCTTGGAATAGTCTGTCTGCAGACCCGAGGAAACAAAGTGATTTTGGTCAGTTTAAGCAAGCTCTTACGATTAATTCTCACAATGTATGTACCTTTTTTTCAGTATGATTCTTTTTGTATTGTGTTTTTGTTCTTCTATTGATGTCCTTTTGTAAGATAAATTGCTGTTGCCTGCTAACAGGAAATTCTTATAAACATTTGCTCTATCAGTCTATTTCTTCCTGTATCTGTTTATACAAACTATTTGGACAGTTCTAAATTATGTAATGTTACTATGGTGCAGCAGAACAGAAAAAATAATATTCTATCAATTATGCCCATTTTTCAGTAGAAACTGACAAAGATTTGTATTTTTATGAGTAATAAATCAACTGTGACAAAGTGTTAGAAATAAAAGAAAATTCATAAATGTGATTCATCCACAGTTCAGTATATCAGTTCTTAATAGAATGCAATAATCACGGCTTTGTGTTGTGCTGATTAGTGTAGAGTGCAGTAGTGCCTCTTAGTGGTTTGAGCAGAGCATTGGAAGTCAAGATAATTCTGGGTTCAGATCTCCACTCAAACACTGTCTTGCTGTGTTACTGTGGGACAGCATGTCACCCGCGCTCCCCGAGCCTTGACGGGACCCTGTTGTAAAACCTCACTGTAAACAAGGGGGTGCATCTGGGTTATGCAGCGTGAACAGGTCACAAATAAATTGATTTAGGATTTGAGCCTCTGCAGATAATGTTAAAAAAAAAAAGAGAAAAACCAAAGAAGGTCAATGATCCTACTGTATAAGCATACTGCTATTAAATAAAAAATATAAAAAAACTATTAATTTGCCCACTTTTAACTGTATTCCTATTTTTAAATGTTGTAAATATTCTTGTGGTTCTAATGGCTGCTGTTTTCTGTTTCCTGTTTGCAGGACTGAAGGTTGAGATAACGCACTGTGGGCAAATGAAGAGAAAATACAGAGTATGCAATGTAACTAGGAGGCCAGCGAGCCACCAAACGTAAGAAATGGGAGAAAAATCTACACGTGACATACTTTCCATTAAAGTATCTGATAGAGGCAGTCAAGACTGGAAAGCCAGTCCACTGTTGATCCTGCTGGAAATGCTAGTGATGAGAATACGGACTGCCTGCAGCTCTGGTTTTATACACTCTCCCTTTGTCATAGTGTAGGGGTCTGGGAGTTGGGTTTAAAGGATGCCTTGATGAAGGGTGTTGTAACAGTTTTGTAGAATTGGTCCTGTAATGTGTGGTTTCTTCTGCAGATTCCCTCTTCAGCAGGAGAATGGACAGACGATCGAATGCACTGTAGCACAGTACTTCAAGGACAAGTACAAGCTTGTCCTCCGCTATCCTCATCTTCCATGTTTACAGGTCGGACAAGAGCAGAAGCACACCTACCTGCCTCTTGAGGTGAGTCAATGAATTCACTATTGCACTACGATGTCATTGTAGATGTAACTTGTAATCCTAGTTCATATTGTATTTTGGTAGTATTATTTGCACTTACTGTAAACCCTGTGTTGTGTTTAAATGTTAATTTTAAGCATTGTAACCCTCTACTGCCCTGTAACACCTGTAAGTCACCTTGGATAAAGACATAAATAAATAATAATAATGATAATGCGGATTGCTTTTTGCTTTGTTCGTGTAAATCGTTTCAGTATTGTTCTGTATCTTCCTGTCTGCTTCACCTGGTTCAGCGTAGTGGGCTGCTAGAGCATGGTGATTCCAGTTTTCTAACAATTACACGGTTAATAATAATAATAATAATTTTTGTACAATAATTGACAGTACATGTGTTCACTTAATCTGATATCCTTTGATTTTTGCAGTATACTAATCAGAAGTGTTTTTGTTCTTGCTCAGGTTTGCAACATAGTGGCAGGACAGAGGTGTATAAAGAAGCTAACGGACAATCAGACTTCCACTATGATCCGCGCCACAGCCCGCTCAGCACCGGACAGGCAGGATGAGATCAGCAAGCTGGTAAGTGTTTCATTGTGGCACATCTTGCTGCATTCAAGCAAGAGCTGTACAGTGCAAAATAAATACATACATAAATAAAAGCCATAATCCCCATGGTCATATTTTTAAGGTGCAACAATGTTTTATTTGTATTTATTAATTTAATTTGCTTTTATTTGTTTTTTTGCTACTGTATTGGTTTAAGGAGTACTGATGTCCTATAGCTAAAAATGGCTATCACAAACTATCAGTGGTTCAGACATGTATAGCTGATTTGTTGATTATGTAGATCAAGAGATCATAATTCAACTTTTGCCCACAAAGCTGGTACGACCATAAGCAACTATAAGCTATTTATTTATTTCTGTAGATGAGAAGTGCCAACTTTAACAACGATCCTTACGTACGTGAATTTGGAGTAAGGGTGAGAGACGACATGACAGAAGTAAATGGGCGTGTCCTTCAAGCACCTTCCATCCTTTACGGGGGCCGGGTAAGAATATGATGGTTATGTTCTAAATGAGGAATCTTTGGTGTCATACTGGCTTCTGGGCTTCAGTGTGGCACTGTACGTCCTTGATTACCTGGCAGCAGCATTGCAGTGGTGTGCAATATCTTTCACAAAGTCCTGTCTGGATTTAAGATCTCAGTGCACTGCCATGTGAGCAGTTGATTTCTGCCAAATCTGACCTTGAGTGATGTTAACATAGCCTGTATCTTTCAATTGCAATAAGACACCATGTTGTTTGTCTTGTTTTGCTTTCTCAAAGCAGCTGTTGTATACTTTTTCATTAGATGTCTTGACCGTTTTGGTAATGCTTTATGTTTGCTTACAGAATAAGGCAATCGCCACTCCAATCCAGGGAGTCTGGGATATGAGGAACAAACAGTTTCACACTGGAATTGAAATCAAGGTTTGGGCCATTGCCTGCTTTGCTCCCCAGCGGCAGTGCACCGAACTCCTGCTCAAGTAAGCTGAGCTAGCCCCTGTATTTATTATCTTTTATTCATGTAGTTTTAAACTGAGAGCCTGAGGCAATAACAATAAATGCTGGTTTTCATCAGGGCGTTTACGGACCAGTTGCGCAAGATCTCGCGGGACGCAGGAATGCCAATCCAGGGCCAGCCATGTTTCTGTAAATACGCGCAAGGAGCGGACAGTGTGGAGCCCATGTTCAAGCACCTGAAATACACCTACCAGGGCTTGCAGCTGGTGGTGGTGATCCTGCCTGGGAAAACACCTGTCTACGGTTAGTATTCATTTTTAGAAAATTCGTGTTGAAGTTACTGTAAGGCGTGTGTCTTTGTTTGTTTTTCTTTCACTGTACGAGCAAGGATTGAACCTTGCTTTAGAACTCTTGTGTTGTGTGTGTGCTTATTTTATTTATTTATTTATTTATTTATTTAAAGCAGTCTTTGTGTGCTTCTGCTACTTGGCCCCTTTGTGAACTGTTCAGTGATGTAAGTCAGTGGTTTTCAAACTTTTTTTTCGCGACCCAGTGGAGGTAAAACACGTAACTCTGTGACCCAAAACAATAATATCTTCTGACTAGTTTTCATAAAATCACAATAAAGCCTGGGCAGTAGATGCATGCTAGCTTTAACCGCCTCACTATAAGTAATAATTAAAATTAGACATTGACGTTACTTGTATAACATTTTTAAATTCAGTACAAAAAAGAAAGACGATCAGGTAAGTTTTACTTACCTACTGTGGCGGATGGTGTTCATGATCTCACTCCAATCTGGATCACAGGATGAAAGCGCGACTCGAATGTTAGGTGTGCTGTTGAGTCCGTTTCTTTCTTTTGTTTTTAACCTTGTCGAAAATCCCAGTTCCACATGTAGGTTGTTGTGAATTGCAGCAACAATAGAACACTAATCTTACTTAACAGTGGCTGTTCTTTGAAAACACTGATCCGAAACGATGATGAATGTAATGTCTTGTGGCGTGTTTTCAGTGTTCTGTCACAGGCGAGTGGCAGCAACTCGTTTTCTTGCTCAGGCATCAAGTTTAGCTCCATTATTGATTCAGGATTTTCGAAAAGCAAAAAGATCTTTCACCCAAAGCGCTTCCTTCAGATTTTCAAACCCCTCTGCAGGAAAGTAGCGACTAAAACTGTAAGACAGAGCAGCGAGATGTAACTCTATGACACTTAATGTCATTCACTTTTTCTTCACTGATGCTGTTCTATTGTAACAGTGCTGGGAACTTGTAGTAGCTGGGACGATTACTTTTTAGTCGTGCTTGCCACAGTACTAATGACCTGTGGAATGCTTGTGTATGCTCGCAGTGTCAGAATAAATCATTGCCTCTTTCTTGAAACTTCAAATTGAGTTTGTTTAAAATTGAGAAAATGTCAGTGAGATATGACAACTTTATTAACCAATTGGCATTGTCAAACAAATTTGCCAAGTTAGACTGTTTCTCTACCAGAAAAATGTGAATCTCATTCCTGAGTTCGTACACCCTTGTTAGTACTCTGCCCCTCGACAGCCACCGTACTTCAGTGTGAAACAGTAAATGAGTGTGCTCCGCTCCCATTTCTGAGCATAACGCTTCAAAAAGTCTGCTGTTCAGCGAGCTTCAATTTTCACTACTTCCTTCTGTACTGCCATAAGATCAGGGGAAACACCCTTGGATGCCAAAGCTTCACGGTGAATGAAACGGTGATTCCAGACAACATCATTACCAGCTGCCTCAGATATTCTTTTCACAACTCCGCTGTTTCTACCTGTCATATTTGCTGCACCATCACTTGTTACTGCTTTGCAATTAGCCCAATTCAATTTGTTTTTCCCACAATGCAGTCATCCAGCGCTCCGAATATGTGCTCCTGTTATATTTGTTGGTAAAGTCAGACAACACAGCAAATCTTTCATAGTCATCTTGCCATACAATCTTGCACAATTTGAAACATCAGTACTCTTGTCAAGTTGGATAGCAAAATCCCCGGCTGACTGTAACCGAGTAATAAGCTGGGCTTCCAAATGCTCTGCAATGTCACATATTCGCTGAGACATTGTGTTTTCACTGAGAGGAATGCTTCTCAATTTTTCTGCACACTTGTCATTGAAAATTGTATGCACCATATCCAGAGATGCTGGAAGAATAAGTTTTTTGGCCACTGTAGGAGACATTTTCTCTTTTGCCACACGGTGTGCAACCAAATATGAAGCCAGTTGTGCCTTGTCATTCAAGGTAGTTGAGCGAATAAGAACTTGGGCCGATAACTTTTAACTCACGTTTTTGTCTGTGCTTTCATCAGGGGGGGTTATCCATAACTCACCATGCTGGCCAAGCGGTTGGTGAGTGCCCCTTCTATTTTGGCCGAGTATGTTACTCAAGCTTTCACAGCATGGTTGAACCTGCCAAAATCAGGGGACCCCACTGTACTTCGTCTTGAGAACCCGTTGCCACCCTCCTGCTACTTTGAGCTTATAGTATAGTATTGTGTGTGTGTGCTGTATGTAATTTAAATACATACTAGTAAATACATTAAATAGTAAAGCAGATTCATCTGCATTTATATTTAAAATAACTTCTGCTCCAAGTGTTTGTTGTCTTTTGTTGGGAAGTTGAAGTACTTCAGCAATAAAACAAAAGGAAGCTGTTCTTTTGGTATTAACTGTCCCCCTCTTTGAATAATGGCAGCTGAGGTGAAGCGTGTTGGGGACACAGTCTTGGGAATGGCAACGCAGTGTGTTCAAGTGAAGAATGTGCAGAAAACTACTCCGCAGACCCTCTCAAATCTCTGCCTCAAGATAAATGTCAAGCTTGGAGGAGTCAACAACATATTGTTACCCCAGGGCAGGCAAGTACTTCAGATTTGTTTGTGTGTTCTCCATTTGAATGCTTTCCATTGCTGTTGTGATTTGTGTTAGTGCTTATGTGGGCATATGTAGGCATTGCTTGCATTATGTAACAATATAAAATAAGTCCCTACTGTCAATATTCAGTTAAATAAACTAATCGGTTACAGGGATGGAAATAAGACTCCTATTGCATAGCAGTTTCACCAATTCCAGGTTTATTACAAGCTTGATTAGCCACAATATATACAGGTACCAAGCTCATAGTAAAACCAAGAATGGATCAAACTGCCATGTAAGGGATCTTATTTCCATCCCTGAGTTTTATAATGTCCAAACTGCCATGTAAGGGATCTTATTTCCATCCCTGAGTTTTAGAATGAAAAAATATTATATTTTTTTCAGGCCTTTAGTGTTTCAGCAGCCAGTTATTTTCCTTGGGGCAGACGTGACCCACCCCCCAGCCGGAGATGGGAAGAAGCCATCTATTGCCGCAGTAAGTCCAGCCCTTGCACATCCCAGCTTTGAACCCGACAATATATCTCCAGGAATCTAACATCATCCTCCCTCTTGCTCAGGTTGTTGGCAGCATGGATGCTCACCCCAGCCGTTACTGTGCCACAGTGCGTGTTCAGCAGCATCGTCAGGAGATTATCCAGGATTTGGCTGCTATGGTGAGAGAGCTCTTAATCCAGTTCTACAAATCGACCCGCTTCAAGCCTACTCGCATCATCTTCTACCGCGATGGCATCTCAGAGGGACAGTTCAATCAGGTAAACTGGAGTGGGATTCATGTTAGGATACAACACCATTCCTTCTAGTTTTATTTTATATAATTTTAAATAGCATTGCAAATGTTATTTACAAAACAATGTCCAGTAACCTTTTGTTTTGGTTTTTTTAACACTGCATGATTTTATTAAGTGCATAGCCCCTATATTTCACTGCCTCACACTTGTTTTACATATGTTGAAATTGCAATACCTTATCTAACAATGCTTTCTGCTCTTCCCAGGTTCTTCACCATGAGCTGCTAGCGATTCGTGAGGCCTGTATTAAACTAGAGAAAGATTACCAGCCTGGGATCACCTTCGTTGTGGTCCAGAAACGCCACCACACACGGCTGTTCTGTACGGACAGGAATGAGAGGGTAATACTGTTTCCTGCAAAGTTACATTCTGTACAGTAGTTTTATGAATGTTATCAATTTTTTTTAAAGTTTTTTTCCTTTTAAATATAACTAAGCCTAGAATTGAAATATGTAAGGTTACACCTTGTTTATGTCATATAGGGTGTATATAAATGTACCTGTAAGTAAGGTGGGGATGCATGGTAACTGCTACGTAAGGATGATACAAGATTTACGTTTGTGTGGTTTGTTTTTCTGTCAGGTTGGCAAGAGTGGAAACATCCCTGCAGGAACCACTGTAGACACCAAAATTACCCACCCGTCTGAGTTTGACTTCTACCTGTGCAGTCATGCTGGCATTCAGGTATGTGCCCCAAGCCAGAGAATTTCAGATGCTGGCTTCTATTGTGGAGGGGGAGTAATAGGTTTCAGATATTGTTCATTTGCCTACTTCTTTTCCCATTATTTGTCCAGTGGTGGAGTATGTTTTTTGTTTGGTTTTGTAATAGTTATGTGCCTTTTTGTTGTTTTTTTGGGGGGTCGGGTGGGGGATCTTCACTGATTTTTTTTTAAAACAAGCAACAACAAAAAAAACAATTAACCAAAATATGACTGACCTATTTGTTGTTGTGTACCCCAACATTGATACCTTTTTATACTTGTGTTAAATAGCATAATTGTCTACACTTAAAGCAGAAACAAAAATGAACAATGAGATCAGTAAGCACTAACTTTTTTTGCCTTGATAGGGAACGAGTCGACCGTCTCACTACCACGTTTTGTGGGATGACAACCATTTTACTTCAGATGAGCTGCAGGTCCTCACCTACCAGCTGTGCCACACCTATGTGCGCTGCACGCGCTCCGTCTCCATCCCGGCCCCTGCTTACTATGCCCACCTGGTCGCCTTCCGAGCGCGCTATCACCTAGTGGACAAGGAGCATGACAGGTATTTTATATAGGGGTATCGTACTTGCTAGGAAACAGTCGGATACCTCAGCATGAGCTCAGTGGTTTATACATTCACAAGATTTTTATTTTTCATACTGGTATATTTTCAGCACCTCTGCTTAGTTGTCCTGACTGCATGCCTGTGGTTGGTTGAGTGTTTAAGTAGAGAGAAAAAAGGGCAGCAGAGGGAAGCCATCCCAAAAGCTGGAACGTTTGCTTGAGTTAAGGTTCAGAATTCAGTTACTTTTGGTTTGATAAACTTGTGAAGAACATGTACGTTTATGTATAATGTGTTGCTGTTTAATTGAATTGAATGTTTCCTTTCTTCTCTTCAGTGCTGAAGGAAGCCATACCTCAGGACAGAGCAACGGGCGGGACCAGCAGGCCCTGGCCAAGGCAGTGCAGATTCACCAGGACACTCTGTGCACCATGTACTTTGCTTGACCAGGGGGAGCGGGAGGGACAGGCTAGGGCGGGGTGGAACAATGGCATTTCTGAACAGAGCTGGGCTCAGATCAGACCATCTGCACTTGTGGAACCCGGGAACCCCCCACCCCATTCTTATAACAATAAGTACATGGCATACGAGGGGCATTTCTCTCTTGATGAGATAGACAGCGCTTACATAAATGTATATGTGTACTACTTTTTAACAAACCAGTATGAACTAGTGGGAACATTTTATTTTAATATCTCTAGAGGACAGAATGCTTTTGACCTGAAACTAGGAGAAATAAAAAAACAAAAAAAAAAGCTATTTTCATGGAAGACCCATTAGAAAGCCCTCCATCCTCTATTGTTTAGAATTGAGATATGCAATGCTGCGTTGTTTTTATGTAGTATTGTTCTGCAGTCTGGTGTTGAGGGTCTTCATAAAGTAAATGTTTTTTTGGGTTTTTTTGTCATTGTTATACTGCTTTGGATGCCTTGATTCCGTTTCTTTTTTAAACTCTGTATGTGCAAAGGCTTTCACACTGGTACTGTGCAGCTTGGGCCACCTCAGACGAAGTGTCTGCAAAGAGAGCTGGATCTTAATAGCCATTATCTGAGTTCCTTCTCACATTGGGGTATGCTGGTATGCTCACAGCAGCAATGAGAAGATTTGACGTATATAGTTGTTGTATTTAAGTGATGCCCTGAAGAAACAAGGAAAGTAGACAGTATAGACCAGTTTAGTTGGCTTTTTGTATAAAGCATTTTCAATGTAAAAAGTGTTTTGGGAAGGGGGTGGTTCTGGCAGAAAAACTTTCCTAACATAGCGCCTAGCGTAGCACCAGTCTCTGAGCACGGGTCATTGCATTCATGTTTTGTTGGTGGTTAACGATGCTTTTATGAGGATATCCCCCCTCCCCTTTATGTGTTTGTTTTAAATAGATTTATACACTTTTTTTGGCTTTGTTTTTCCACTTAATTAGAACAGAAAATAATGGCACGGTTGTATTTGTTTCATTTTGTTTTCCATGTAAATGTATTAGACTAGTGAATTTTTCTTCTAATTTTAAGTTAATTTGAACATTAAGCCCATAGTTGGTGCATATTTTAAATGTACAGCTGTGAACAAAACCTTTGCATCACCCTAGAATTATTTAATTTTGCCTCGTAGTCGAATGAAATCTGCTGAATAATGTTACGTTAACATATTGAATTACATACAGCTTTGTAGTTTTCCATAAACTGACAAATTGAAAAATCTAACACGAAAACACATGATTTCTAAAAAAACAACACAGATCTTGACAAGTGTTACTCAATTAGAAATAATCTAAAGGTGACAATTAGAACTGGTAACGAGTAGATATAATCATAACCATGATTTTTACATATAGATTTTATAACTGCAGAGCAAGCCAAGGGGAAGAGCCATACCTCCTCGAACACTGTCAGCCATCATTTGAACTTCATAAGGAAGGTTTTAGCAGTTGTCGGCCAGCAGAGATGATGCCTGCCAAAGCACAGTATCTAGGGTCATCCAGATTATAAGAGACTTCAAGCATTTAAAAGGTTTTCCCCAGTTCCTGCATTTTCAAAAGTGAAGCACGGTCTTGCCAGGATCAACCACCTGTGTTCAAACGTCTGTGAGAGATACAGGTGATTGACGTCGTTAGTGTCCTTTTTAACCTTGCTTCCTTAGAGAACCTCTTGGAATGAACGGAATGTTTCTGAACCTGGTTTCATACAAAGACTGGGGCCAATGAAAGACTCAGGGGGGAAGCCAAACTTACAGATGTTCTAGTTCTGAGTCCCCCTTTTCTATTTTGATCTCACAGGACAGGGGTTACTAGTTCGAAGAGATGCCTTTGACATAGACCCCAACGAAAAGACGGTTTTCGTGTCCTAGGTATCCTGTAAACATGGTTCCCCTGTCCCTACTTTTGTTCGTGACCTTGGACTTTTGGTGAAGTTCTGGTGGTGGAAGGAAACAAGACTTGATAAAAGGGTTTTCACTCTAAAAGATGAAACGGTAGCTCGTGATTTCTGCACTTCTGGCCATCCATCCAACTGGATAGTACGAAGCACGTTAGAAGTTGGACCATTAATGTGGTGCTAAGTTAGGATAACTCTTCAACCAAATCCCAAACCATCCTGTCTTTTAGTTCTTTTCAGTTGGTACGTCGCCTTTTGAAAAGTCAACCTTATTTTTTACACGAACTGGAGCGTCACTCCTTAGATTTCCTATTCAGCTGGGAAGTCGTGGAGTCAACACAGCATCGGACTTCCTTAATTAAGGCTGTGTTAAAACACGGTGCCTCACGTGCAGATACTAAGTACTACTGTTATGGCTTCCAGTAGCCTTTTTTTGCAATATCATTTTGTAGTTTCTTTTGATTTACGTGATAAATCAAATATCTAATGTTATTATTATATTATTATTATTATTATTATTATTATTATTATTATCTTTAAATATCGTTTAGATTGTCTGCATAGTTTAATATCAAATTCTAGTGTGATGCAACACTTTTGGCCATAGCTGTATAGTAATAGAAATGTCAGGTCAGCCAATGTGTTTTTTCTCCCCCAATTAAACCTCTAACTGTAGTGTTTTTACCATATGCATGATGCAAGTGTTTCACATTTACTATAAATACTAGATGCTAGACTTCTGGGCTTAAGTGCTAATGTTATCGTCTTTTAAATTGTTGCGGCTATAGATCTTAACCACACACACACATGCGTGTCGTCATATGAGGGAGTTACTTGTGTATTTTGTTATGATTTTCAGCGTTGGTACTGTAAAATGGATGTAATGAAATTTAGAAAACAGTGTGCTTAAGTTTGAGATGTTGATTGTAGCAGCACTTTCTGTTTTTTATACCATTTGATTATTTGTGCATTATGTTTATGTATTGAGTGACAGCCGTGGATTTGACTTGCTGTATCTCTTGCTCTTTGTCTGTTTGGATCATAAAAAGTCATGTTTTTGTTTGTTTTTTGTGGCAAAACCCACAATGCTTACCCAAAACAGAAGTATTTTAAATAGGGTATTCCTAATAACTAAGGTTCTGCATGCCTTATTTTTAATTTTTTTTGTTTTACTGCAGTCTAATTTAGCTTTTATTTTATTATAAAAATGACATTTCTATTTAATATACAAATGGACATAACCTACAAGCTACATTTTGTTGTACACAGTGCACACTTTGAATTACAAAGCTTACAGAAGCATGTAGGGTAAATGTGTGCAATGCTTGATAGGGTTGTTACTTTTAATCTAGGGTTAAAGAATGGAAGTTGGAATTGATAATAGATGTGCTTAGGTCATTTTAATTGGTGATTAATTGTGAGGTAAACAGGGTTACTTTTACATTTGTCAAATGTATGCCATCTTTGTAATGCGTTGTTGGCATCCTAAAGTTCAAAGGAACAGTGGCTCTTCTATTTAAGAATTGGGATTGTGTTTTTGTTTGACATAAGTGCTATAAAATAATGCTTAAAAGGTAGATGGAAGAAATATTATGAATTTGAAAAAAGCAAATGAAATCCTGAGCATGTTCCTATATACTAGCTACCAGCGCTCCAGATAAGGGTTTTGGTCTGGGAGTAACTTGCCTCTAACGCAGAGAGTAAAATGTATTTTCATGGGGTAAAATGCAGCATTACCTTGAAGTGATGAGTAATCGTGATAAATACTGTAAAATCTTTATTGGTAATGGGGTAGGCATTAAAAAAGAGCCTTCCATTTTAACTGCAATGTTACTTTGAACTCTTGTACAACCAGGCGTGTGTTCCACGAGGGTCTTGATCGTCTCTGGCCTTTTTTGTCAAGGTATCACACTGACTGTAAATTATGTTACTTGTATTTTAACGTGAAGTTCTTAAACTTAGTGAACATGTTAACTTCAATATCAAGATTGGCTGATTTTAAATCACCTTGATTTGAAAAAAAAAAGTTTTTTTCATTTACTACCTATTTTATATAGTTTCTCAAGGAAAAGACATGAAAAGTATTCTGCGGTGTATAAATGAAGTGAAGATGTAAAAAGAATAAATACTGCACTGAAATGGTATTGTGAAGACATGTCTTGCCCCGTTATAGAGGGCCTGCCCCATCATTAACATATTCAACGCAGCGATTCTGATGACAGTGCAGTGGGATCCCAAATAGACAATTGAGCACTGTGTTAAGACCCGCTGAAACCAGGGTTATTTTTATATAGGTCTATATATATATATATATATATAAATCTATTTAAATCAAAACAATCTGATTTAAATCAGATTTTTTTTTTTTTTTTTTAACGTATTTAATTATAAAAAATTGCCAGCCGTGTTCAACGTAAAGCCTACAGATAAATAAAATAAGGAAAGTTATAAAACAGTTTGTTTAATATTCTTGGCACCTTTTTTTTTTTTTTTTAGCGGTTGCCTCTGATGATGGTTCTAGTTGGATTTGCAGCTGCACTGGGGTGTTTATGTTTCAACCTGTGTAGCTTCACTTTTTCTTGTTCTTACTGTGATTGGCTGCAAAGGCAACAGGGCTAGCCAGAGATTGGATAATGTTTGCTGGGTTGTTTTTTCATGTAGTTTCCTATCAGCTGAAGATATTGTTGTATTCTGGGAGATGTAGTTGTTTTAGGGGAGGCGGGAGTGGAGACAGACAAGCTGTTCAGTAAAATGCTATGCGTATTTTTACGCATTAAATGTTAATTTGGTGCGGATTTCAGATTCCAATATCCTACTGAACCTAATTTGGAATGGAAGAATGATCATGTTTCAGCCCAATGTTAAGACTCAATTTGATCAAATGATGCGTTGTTTATGAATCTTAAAAATAAACAAAGCTGTAATCATAGTAATTAAAATACTACAATGATGACTGTTGATAGGCTTGTATCTACTGCTTTGCCTTGGTTTACTACTTCAGGGGAATTCCTGTTAAATCCTTAGCTAGCTAGTTCATTGTAAGATGACTATGTTTGCATACATTGCTTTTAATTGGTATTCTTACAATAAAACAAAAAACTGCATATTTTGCACAATTCTAGTATACTTCTGTTAGCAGTCAGATCATCCTAACACTGTTAATTCACCATTTCCATTACCCAGAGACTCGGTCAGACTGGAATTTCAGAAATCCTGTAAGGGTCATGCCTGTAAGCCAGTGCGCATGTTGATGGAGAGAACTCCTCTCAGCTGTGTCTTGCATAGTGTTTGTATTTGAGGGGTTTTGCAGTAGAGGAGGGGGTGGGGAGATACCACTGGGAAAACTAGTTGTTAGACTTGATGTGCAGTATAAATTTGGCCACTTTCCTCCATATTTACATACCATAAGGGTTCTTAACAGTAAACATGTTTATATATATATATATAATATATATATATATATATATATATATATATATATATATATATAGATATAGAATGTATATTTCAACTCAAGCAATGCCTGCCAGCTGTAAGGACATAGGTTCTGGACCAAATCAGCTACTTCCACATCTCTGTGCTGCCCAGCTCTGTTCAGTGTAGATGCATTGCCAACAGTTTGCAAGAAAATTACATGTTTACTTGCACTTGAGAGAATTATTTTACTGAAAAGCAAAAGGATGTGTATACTGTAAGTGAATTCATTTGTTTTTCTTCTTCGTCCTGCTATCTGCCTGGGGCGGGGCGGGGGGTTTCTAACCCCTTCCTGTTTTCAGGTCAAAAGCAACCAAGAGACAGCATTTATGTTGTAGGAAATCCTGTTATGTTTTTTTCCCCCTGCTAAACAGGAAAGGGTTGAAGTAGTGGGGTTTGGGCAATGATAGCGAAAGCGATTTGTGTTTATTTAAGTAGCTGTGCATTTTTCATATCATGAAAGAACTCCTTGCTTGCTTGTTTTTTTTCGGTGGTGTTTTTGGATGAGTATCAAGCAATCCTAGGCTTGTATAGTAGAGAGCTGTGACAACCAGGCAAACGCCGTAGACTTCAAGAGGCTGGTTTGGCGGAATCCCTTTCCAGGATTGTTGTTGCTGAAAGGAGGTCAGTAAGCAGAGATTGCATGAACACCACACAGCTGGTACAAGGCCTGCCTAAGGAAGAGACTAGAGGTCCTTTTTTGAAGAGTGTGCCAGATGGCAAGAGAATATTAAGGGTGCTTGTGTATCTATAAATGTTCTTGTATTTGAATAACTAGTTTCTACAGCAGGACCCTGGGTTTGAGAGGCTCTTCTTTTACTGTAGATTTGCAGATTTCATAGTGGGGACCCCCCCCCCTATATAAACAAGACTCAGCAGGTGGAACAACTTTATTAACCTTTGTTTTTTTTAAGCCTATGATATGCCTAAAGATAGATTACACAAACAAACTGGAAACATTTAAAATGTTTCACTGTATGTTCTTTTTTGTTGAGGCAAATTATTATTATTTAATAAAAATGATCTTTAAATAAGGTCTTTTTTTTTTTGAGGTGATCATCTATTTTTATGTGTATTGAGACAGCATGCCCTGCCCATTTACAAAGGGGATATTTCAGACATGGTTTGTTTTTATTTATTTATTACATTTTTACACCAAGATAGATTTATGAACCAAAGCAACAATGTAAAACATATGGAGAGAGAAAGCCCCGAAGCAGCTATGTAAAACATATGGGGAGAGAGCCTTTTTAGGAAGTTCTGCAGAGTTTTATTTTTATTTATTTTTTTACTTTACCCCCAAATTCCAGTTGACCTGTTTTTATATATTTCAAAACTATATAAATCAAGTTAAAACCTGCAAGTTAAATGAAATAAATACGTACATGTATCTTATCAGTCTAAGCAGTGTGTTTGTTTATATAGATCAGATTATAACTAGGCAGATTCTACCTATGACTTGCTCTTCTCTTCTTGATCTTGCCAGGGAGCTGCAGATTGCCTTGTGTGTGTGTGTATTTTTTTTTATAGGGCAAGGGGTGTAAAGTAAAGTCCAATGTAGCTATCATACGTTAGTACAGGCACTTTATAATGGTCAGTTCTCGGTCATGTGCTCTCTCTATACAGTCTGACTTCAGGCATATCATAGAGCGATACTAACACAACAATATAAACAAACCAAGGTCAGTGGCTGTTCACCAGCTGAATGATGGCACCTTTTGTAGCATTTTTCTTCCTAGAGAATTAGATTTCCTGGAAATCAACCTGTCAACCAACATTCCATTGTTTTTATATCTTTATCCAAGTAGCGCTGAAGAGTTGTTCCAGCATCCTGAGCTTAAATACCGACTGCCATTGTGATATAATAATAATAATAATAATAATAATATAATAATAATAATAATAATAATAATAAGGTGTGTGTGTCTGGGGTTGGAGGGTGGGATTGTATTTTTTTTTTATATATATATATAACTAAATGGGGTTGCATGACAAATCAGAAAAAAATTGCTACAGACTCGAAACAAACAAAAGGTGCTTTTGGATAAAAACCTGAAGTGGAACTGCAAATGTTTGTGCAGTTCTTACTGTGTTTTGCTTTTTAACACTGCATAACAAAGTGAAGCTTTCCGTAATATTCGCATTATCCACAACAACTCTGGTTTAAGGGGCAGGGTTTGATTAGATGCATGTTTTGACTGGCAGGGAAGGGCTGGCACTCTGTTCGTGGTGATTCCCTTGTACTACGAGGGCCACTAAAACATACCCCTGCTGACACTGCTGCTGCCCCATGAGGCTGCATAGTTTGCTATGGACATGTCCAGCTCATTTCATTTATTGCAGCTTTTGAATAATAAAATAATCAGCAGACATTCATAACACATGGAAGCTCTGTGATGCAGTACTGATACAATAATATGTTTGAAATGCACAGTTCTGTTCTAATCCCCCCTTAAATCAGAGATGTTAAACTGAACAAATACAAGCAGAAAGAATGTACTTTGCAAAGCCAGCATTTTAATATGTTTTTAATGTATATAACTGACAAGTCCTAAGGGTAATTATACACAAATAATCACAAAATACACTGGCACCAAAATGGCACAAATAAATAACTTTTATGTCATATTTTGTAGTGTGTGTGTATGCATGCTATTTTTTATTTGTTTGTTTACTTCAGTGGGTCAAAAACCCCTTGTATTTTTAAAAAAAAAATTAATGATGGCATAAAGAATCTTTTGTTACCTACGTAGTGTATTGTTTGTTATGTTTTTCACATAAGAGATTAACATTGTAAAAGCAACTGGGTATATATTTTCCTTTTCTCTATGTCACGGGACAGAAGTCTCCAAGCGGTTAATGTCTTTATCCCGTGGATAAAAAGATTTCGTAACTAACCAGCCATATGTACCACAAGATGAACGTGTGAAGAATTCTTTTATGTCATGTATTCCTCTCATCTACCTTCATCAGTACCATTATAATAATTACATGATTTGGCTGTCCTATTTAGATGTTTGATGGAGAAAATGCAGCATGCACTGTAGCATGTTTGAGACTGAAGTGCTCTCTCCCTTTAAAGAGCATTAGCTGGATTACATTTATACTGACCAACAAAAGTTACGCACCAATAATTGTATCTTATTAAACAAGAGAAAATCAATTAAACATCATGTAAATGTGGTAATCTGTGTTTAAGCTATATTTAACTTGAAAGTACATGTTCTAAACATACAGTAACCAATCACTATTTGGTACCCTTTGCATTTTGACAACTTAACAATTTTCATAAATTGAACCTATATTTATGTAGCTTCTCTGCAGTTTTATAAACTGTTTGCTCTTCTGGAACTGCAACAGTAATGCATCCACTGAGTCACAGGCATGCTGAACAGAGAACTGGCAACAGTTCACTTCTGTCTGAGAAGTGGTGGAAAAGTTTACCCAGTTGCTTAGGTCTTTTGTGATTTGTGTTTTTGTGAGCGAAGTATACTGTACTTTTGACATTGTATTGTTGTGTTAAACTATATATATATATATATATATATATATATATATATATATATATATATATATATATTATATATATATATATATATATAAATCATAATTATGTACTTCCTTGAACACCTGCACTTCCTTGCTGGGGTCTCCTTTTTAATCCGTTTCATCTCCAATTTCAATTTTAGCAATATGTGAACTTTCTGTACAACAGAAGTTGCTTAGTTGCATAGCAGGCATAGATACAAAATAATAATAATCAAGACTGCATGCTAATGATAAACTGTTTTTGGGTAAATATCCAGTTCCTTTCAAGTGGGAGGGGAAAAATCTAAGGGGTCATTTTCAGCAGTTTTTTTTTTTAAACATTTTATAAATCTGGTTGGTGATCACTTGGTTTTGGTAGCTTCCCCTTGCATTACTGATTTAACAATGCCACTCAATCTGCACTCTGAAAGGGTTCTTTTATCAAGCTTCAGAACCTCTATTGATTCTACATTTCCTGTAGATTCCAGTTACCCCAGGCAGATGGTAGATATGTGTATGTTACTATACTTCATCCTCAGTAACCAGAGATCTGCTTGCTCCCTAAAAATAATGGTGTATTTTATTTATATATATATATATATATACACCAAAACAAATGTATTTTACATGGGTAGTATTATATACATGTTCATATGCAGTTACGTAAAAAAATTTTTTTTAGTTATGGGGGCCTGGCTTTTTTTTTTTTTTTTTTTTTGCCTACAAACTGGATCTACCTCAGATCCTCAGAATAAATGTTGGGTGCTAAAAATTTATAATCCTTAATTTAAAAAATAAATACATAAAAAATAAAAATGAAATGGTGACCAAACAAGCAGCCGATAGAGCGAGTGAAAGGATGCAGTGCTTTTATATTTGTTTGTCTACATTTTAAATGATGGTCTCTTAAGGGATGTTTTCTTAAATGTATGCGCCTCATGAGAGTTCAGGGGACCAATTTTTTCACTGGGAATACATTAAGGGGGTTGTTTCATCATTGCTAAGAAAGAAGTTGTTTCTCTTTGAAAATGTAGTATATGGTGAATTGGGGTGTGGATATTGGTAGACTAACACTAGTAATTGGGCCCCTCCACCATAGACCTGTGCTTAGGAATATGTGTCACAGACTAATGTCTGCGTAGTGTTTCGAGTACTGAATTTTGTAAAAGGGAATTTACATAATACATTTAATACAGACAGAGTACTAATAGTATATTGATAATATAATGAAATAGCATTTTAAAAGCATAAGTATATTGAAGCTGGAGGTACAAAAAGCCTGTTTGTAAGGGAATGATTTATTGTGTTTTTTTTTTTTTTTTGGAGGATACTGAATATAAAATGTAGTTTGTTCATCATAGTCTTGGCTGAAAACATCCCTTACGTTTTATTTGTGCCTTTTTGTACAAGCTTTTTTTCTATATTTTTAGCTGTAATGAGTGTGTGTGGATCTTTGTCATTTTTGCAAAAAAGTCTCTCTCTCTCTCATATCATGCATCCTTGAATATGCTGCATAAATGATCAGTATTTGTGTTTTGCACTTTCTAAGCAGTTAATTTCCTAATCAGCTGGGCAAATAAAAATACAAAATAAAACAAGGTGATATGTGCTAAATAAATACAAAAATGACTAATGAACTTGGAGAATTTTGTAAAAAATATACAGAAGTACCTCATGAGCCTGATAAATGCTGCATTGATTTTCTTTGTATTTAGTTTTATTTGCTGATTTAGTTTTGTACACTCTTCTGTACCCCATACCCAGTATATTTAAAAAGGACTTTTATATTTTGTTTTATGTGAGGGTTGACATTCAGAAGATCCTGTGCATGGAGCCTTCTATAAAGTGAGGCAGTAGCGATGTTGTTTGTGAAGTGTTGTAGTCTACTGCACTACAGAGTTGTATGCATTTTGAGGTTCATTGTGTCTTGATTTCCTCTCCATTGCTGTTGTAATGTAAAAACTCGGAAGCCAATGGCACAGTGGACTGAGGAGTTGCCTTGGCAGTGATGGATACAGAATATGAGATCTGGATGGTTTAAAAGGTGCATGGTATTATGTATAAGCAAAGTGGTTCGATTTAAGGCATACTGCACACTCCTTTGAAAGTTGACCTGCACATCACTGATTTTTGCTTCCACTGATATATATTTTGTTGTCCATATTTTCTTTACCACATGCCAAAATGAAATGGAACGTTCCGTTGCGGTGAGGTTTTTATGGTCCTTTTCTCATCTTCATTTTCACTGCTGAGCTCATTGTTGTAAATAGTGTATGTGACTGAGCATAGATTACTTTCCTTTTGTCAAATACAACTAAAAACAACTGCAACATGCTGTAACCCTGGTAGAACATAATGTGAATATCTATCACTATGAGTTTTAATATAGTTCACTTTTTTCTGCCTGACTGTATATTACATTCTTAATAAAATAAAAATAAACTTTTCATGCTAGTATTTATTTATTTTTATTTATTTTTCTTCCTCACTTCAGCCCCAGACAGCAACCCAATTCACAATCTTGAAAGAATTGGAATGTTGGAAAGTTGCCAAATCTCTGAAGCCCTGTATATCTAAACAAGATATTTGCAGCAGTTCAATTTCAGCTCCACATGGTTTTGACCTGCCACTCCTGAACATAGATTATTGGCATGTGTCGAGCTTATAATGATTGATTGACTGTTATATATATTATTTAATAGTATAGTCAATCTATAAGGAGTTCACGTCTAGCTGGCCTCACACACATTGCACAGGTACGGTGCAAGTATGTTACATTTTATAGCGTCTTTAGTAGAAATATTGAATACACAGAAGATTGAGGGCAAGCTATTCTAGCTGATGTTTCACTGTACGCTTGGCTTGCTTGTTCATTTGGTTTCTGTGCTCATTCCTGCAGTTTAGACCGTGTGGTCCCCACACTTCCTGTGGCTTATCTAGCTTACATAGTGAGTTTCTTTTTTGTTTTTGTTTTAATATATAAACTTGCACAGAACACCCACTGGCTGTGCTTTCGGAGTGTATTTCACACGAGTGTGATCATCACAGTGATATGGTGCTGAATGAGCAAAAAGCCCCAAACACCCATTGCTTTGTAGCACAATTGAATTCAGAGCTGCAGCCCATGTTGTTGAGGCATTTACTTAAATGCATTCAAAAAATAAAAAGTGTATGATTTTGTAATGAATAATCCCAATCTAAATTTCTGACATGGGCACAGGTCAGAACAGTGCTGGATATGTCCATCTGATCTATTAGTCAGCCTTCAATGCATGTTTAAAAATACTTTTATTAACTATGAAAATATATTATTTTCCTCCATGGTAATTTGTGATTAAGGCCAGCTGATGTCAGGGTCTCAAACACCTTGAATCCCTTTTGTAAAGTTCAACCTCCCCCTTCCCCCTGAATTTTTTCTGTGATTGTAGACCAGCATAGGTGTATGTACCAGTTGAGTCTGTAATCTTCAGGCGACTGACATGTCTGGACTAGCCTGGGAACTCTGGGTTTGATGGTTCAATCTCTCGGAGTCATATATAAATTAAAACTTCAGTAAACTTAAACTGCAAAGTTTAATTAAAACCAGATTCCGATACTCAATAAAAACAACACCATCCCTGTTCTGTCTGGCATGACTCATAATAATGTAGTGGCTGTAGTTCTGTAACTCGTTGTCACACCAGTGTGGCGGCCAGCTGTGTGTAGGTTCTGGCAGTCAATGAAGAGGCAGATGACGATGCATTGAAGACTGCTGTTTTATTGAGCTCTTTTTCTGAACAGATCTCTCTCGATCTCTCAATCAGACTCCCACCTCAACTCAATTGGCACGTAGCTCTCCATTTCATGGATGCTGAATGCCCACTCATTACCCATTGACCCATCTGTATCCACTCGCACACACACAGAAACGGACAGGCAGGCAGGTTGCTCAAGGATAGAGGCACTAACAACCTGCACTCAGACAAAGGGGGTGCAGCCAAATCCCTGCAGCAGGTGGCAAAAATGGCAGCCAGAGAATTCCCAGCTCCAAAGTCGTTGTGTCCACTCTGCTCCCCCAAACTGACGTGCCTTATCACATCAATCAGGACATAAACACAGAGGGGTCCCGGGGCTGTGCCCTGCTGCTCAGCGTGCACCCTGCACACCACCACCACATCCGGCCCTACCACATGTATGACCAGGTGCACCTCAAGGAGGGCATGAAGCTTTTGCAGAGTCACTCAAGGATACCGCCCTGGACCGAGAGCTCACCAGCCCACCCCACACTAAGGCCAGGAGCACGCCTAGTCACCTCCGAGTCCACAGGAGCTCCAAAGCCACAACTCCCCACCACTCAGCGCAGCCCAGGTAGAGCTGCCAGCCAGCAGGAGCTGTGGCAGGGGCCTACACACCACCCACAGCTACACTACAATCGAGAAAAGACGCCTTTTAAACCTTATCTGCACCAAGCTAATGACCTAACTCACACTATCACCTGTACACCACTAAATCAGAGGGGAAAAAATCATTTAAAAAAATTAACAAATATAAAATCAAACTAATGAATACAGTATGTACATGAATGCCCAAACTTGCTTATTTCCCTATGTAAATATGCTAATGATTACAGGTTATTAATTCTAGATGTACATAAATCTGAATATGTAAAAGGTATCTAAAATGATTATAACAGATTATTTCTTTGTTACTTGAACCCTAAGAAAATATTATTAATAATAATAGGTTCCATTATAATTGGCAGCTGGAACATTCAGGGTCTGTGCTCCTCAAGAGCACAGGCCCTGAATTTGTAAATGATATAAATAGAATGGACATCACCATTCACCATGAAATCTGGTGTCGCGCAGACGTGTCTACACACTGTCCCAGTGGCTCCAGGGAGCTGATTGTGCCCTCCCTGAAAAACTCCAACAACTCTGGGTGGGGGGTGTGGTACAGAGAGGAACTCAAAAACTCAATCTCCCCTGTTAAAAGAGGTGAGACACATATTTGGCTCCAAATCAAAGGAGAGGCCTTAAAATGTAATCAGGAAATGTACCTGTGTGCTGTTTATATGCCACCCTCAGACTCCCCCTACTACAAAGAGGATCGCTTCTATGGGCTCCAAACTGAAATTATCCATTTCAAAACCCTGGGCTCTGCTGCTGTGTGGAGATTTCAACGCTAGGACGGGCAGAGAGATCAACTGCATCAGCACAGAGGGAAACACCCACAAAGCGGGGAGCGCCTCTCTATACCACACACCTGTAACCTCCTGAAGACAAAGCCATGACAGTGTGGTGAACAGAAGCGGCAAGCAGGTCCTGCAGCTCTGTAAAGACCTGGGTCTGTACATAGTTAACAGCAGGACCAGGGGGGACTCTCTGGGGAGATTCACCTACAGCTCGGCTCTAGGAACAGCGCTGTCGATCCAGGGGGGACTCTGAGGAGATTCACCTACAGCTCGGCTCTAGGAACAGTGCTGTCGATCCAGGGGGGACTCTGAGGAGATTCACCTACAGCTCGGCTCTAGGAACAGTGCTGTCGATCCACGGGGGACTCTCTGAGGAGATTCACCTACAGCTCGGCTCTAGGAACAGTGCTGTCGATCCAGGGGGGACTCACTGGGGAGATTCACATACAGCTCGGCTCTAGGAACAGTGCTGTCGATCCAGGGGGGACTCACTGGGGAGATTCACATACAGCTCGGCTCTAGGAACAGTGCTGTCGATCCAGGGGGAACTCACTGGGGAGATTCACATACAGTTCGGCTCTAGGAAGAGTGCTGTCGATCCAGGGTGGACTCACTGGGGAGATTCACATACAGTTCGGCTCTAGGAAGAGTGCTGTCGATCCAGGGTGGACTCACTGGGGAGATTCACATACAGCTCGGCTCTAGGAACAGCGCTGTCGATCCAGGGGGGACTCACTGGGGAGATTCACATACAGCTCGGCTCTAGGAACAGTGCTGTCGATCCAGGGGGGACTCACTGGGGAGATTCACATACAGTTCGGCTCTAGGAAGAGTGCTGTCGATCCAGGGTGGACTCACTGGGGAGATTCACATACAGTTCGGCTCTAGGAAGAGTGCTGTCGATCCAGGGGGAACTCACTGGGGAGATTCACATACAGTTCGGCTCTAGGAAGAGTGCTGTCGATCCAGGGGGAACTCACTGGGGAGATTCACATACAGTTCGGCTCTAGGAAGAGTGCTGTCGATCCAGGGGGAACTCACTGGGGAGATTCACATACAGTTCGGCTCTAGGAAGAGTGCTGTCGATCCAGGGTGGACTCACTGGGGAGATTCACCTACAGCTCGGCTCTAGGAAGAGTGCTGTCGATCCAGGGTGGACTCACTGGGGAGATTCACATACAGCTCGGCTCTAGGAACAGTGCTGTCGATCCAGGGGGGACTCACTGGGGAGATTCACATACAGCTCGGCTCTAGGAACAGTGCTGTCGATCCAGGGGGGACTCACTGGGGAGATTCACATACAGCTCGGCTCTAGGAACAGTGCTGTCGATCCAGGGGGGACTCACTGGGGAGATTCACATACAGCTCGGCTCTAGGAACAGTGCTGTCGATTATGCCATAACTGACAGGCACACCGAATTAATCATTTATTTAATAGTCAGGCAACAAATACTCTTATCTGACACAATCAAGTAATATTGAACTTAAAACGGTCAACACAAAACACCCAAGAACAAGAACCCCCTGTACAGGGCGAGGATCCCTCTACATATATTTGTTTATTTATATATTTAGAACGGGGTCTCCCCCTCTGCCCCTGTGTCTCCTTGTGTTATTTTGTATTTGTATTTTATGATTTCTTATGTATTTAAATGACGGTGAAAACTGTGGTTATTGTTTTTGCATTTATTTATTGTATTTAAATATGCTTTTGTTTGTTATTGTTTTGTTTTTATTTAGATGTGTTCTGGGAGAGGGAGTAACTTGTCCTCTGCCAGGAATGATTAAAATGCTCGTGCAGAAGGGGGCCATCTCCCGAATTAATGAAGTGATTTCATTTGCTGCTAAATCTGGAGATGGTCACCTGCAGCGTTCCCTCTAAGCTTTTTCGATACTAACATACTGAGAAACTTGCCATTTTGACTGAGAAAGGGTAAATTATCAGTGAGAACCCTTCGGCCACTCGTTAACCCTTTTAATATATTTTTGTTGCATCATACAATTTTGAGACGATATTCCAGCACAAGTATCTCAACCATTTTACAATTTACTTTAAATTTAAACAAGATATTTATTGTGGCTCTGCCTCTGATTTTGAATCGTCCTCTAATCCTATGCAGCCCTGTCGGTTGTTATCAGATAGCCTGCATGCTTAACTGGTGGCCTGCATAAAATTGCTTTATACTACTGCAGAAAACACTGGCATCTGCACTGCCTTGAGTTGTAACCATCTTTAGGGCTACTAATTGTTCTATTCTTGGGAATACCAAATTCCGTTTTTCAAATATGGCCAATTCCATTTGTTCCCACTTTTTATCAATTTTTAATAATTAAATATGGCATTTGAACATAAATATAATGTTGGTAGTTTGAAATAGGTAAATTTAATAAATAGCACAATTCGTTTTCAATCAGACTCTTGTTGCTGTAATAGTAAGTAAAGCAATAGAGCCTGGCACTGCTGGAGCAGTACTGTCAGATCTGGGCCCTGACAGTAAATTTGAAAAATACCAAAATCTTCCAAAAGCCAGATCTCAGGGAAACAGGTTTCACCCTGGTGAGTAACACCCTGGAGCAAGGCTCCATTTATATATACCTGGGGCTCACATCACCCTGGGGAGTAACACCCTGGAGCACGGCTCCAGTTATACATACCTGGGGCTCACTTCACCCTGGGGAGGTACACCCTGGAGCACGGCTCCAGTTATACATACTGGGGCTCACTTCACCCTGAGGAGTAACACCCTGGAGCACGGCTCCAGTTATACATACCTGGGGCTCACTTCACCCTGGGGAGTAACACCCTGGAGCACGGTTCCAGTTATACATACCTGGGGCTCACTTCACCCTGGGGAGTAACACCCTGGAGCACGGCTCCAGTTATACATACCTGGGGCTCACTTCACCCTGGGGAGTAACACCCTGGAGCACGGCTCCAGTTATACATACCTGGGGCTCGCTTCACCCTGGGGAGTAACACCCTGGAGCACGGCTCCAGTTATACATACCTGGGGCTCGCTTCACCCTGGGGAGTAACACCCTGGAGCACGGCTCCAGTTATACATACCTGGGGCTCGCTTCACCCTGGGGAGTAACACCCTGGAGCACGGCTCCAGTTATACATACCTGGGGCTCGCTTCACCCTGGGGAGTAACACCCTGGAGCACGGCTCCACTTATACATACCTGGGGCTCGCTTCACCCATAAGTGGAGCCGTGCTCCACTTATACATACCTGGGGCTCGCTTCACCCTGGGGAGTAACACCCTGGAACACGGCTCCAGTTATACATACCTGGGGCTCGCTTCACCCTGGGGAGTAACACCCTGGAGCACGGCTCCAGTTATACATACCTGGGGCTCGCTTCACCCTGGGGAGTAACACCCTGGAGCACGGCTCCAGTTATACATACCTGGGGCTCGCTTCACCCTGGGGAGTAACACCCTGGAGCACGGCTCCAGTTATACATACCTGGGGCTCGCTTCACCCTGGGGAGTAACACCCTGGAGCACGGCTCCAGTTATACATACCTGGGGCTCGCTTCACCCTGGGGAGTAACACCCTGGAGCACGGCTCCAGTTCTACATACCTGGGGCTCGCTTCACTCTGGGGAGTAACACCCTGGAGCACGGCTCCAGTTCTACATACCTGGGGCTCGCTTCACCCTGGGGAGTAACACCCTGGAGCACGGCTCCAGTTCTACATACCTGGGACTCGCTTCACCCTGGGGAGTAACACCCTGGAGCACGGCTCCAGTTCTACATACCTGGGACTCGCTTCACCCTGGGGAGTAACACCCTGGAGCACGGCTCCAGTTGTACATACCTGGGGCTCGCTTCACCCTGGGGAGTAACACCCTGGAGCACGGATCCAGTTGTACATACCTGGGGCTCACTTCACCCTGGGGAGTAACACCCTGGAGCACGGCTCCAGTTATACATACCTGGGGCTCACAATTAGTGCATCAAACACATTTAACCTGGCTAGAAAAGCATTCTAAGATAAAGAACGCAGGGCATTCAACACCATTTAAAAATCAAAACTCCAAGAAAAATTTGGTTAAAAATCTTTACTATAATTCAACCAATTCTACTGTATGGTAGTGAAATCTGAGGACCAATCCTCAACCACCCAAAAAACTGGGAAAAATGCCCAACAGTGACACTCCACATGGAATTCTTCACAAATGTATTCAAATCTCACAGAAACGCCCCAATCAGAATAATCCCCATCCAGAAGAGAGGAGCCAAATTCTGAGCCCATCTGAATCAAACCATTATAAAGCCCTGATGAGCAACAAGCTCTCCCCAGAGATAGACCCCAGGGCCAGCTAGTAGTGGCATTGTGTGGCAACTAGTATTGCCACGCAGCAAGGGACACTGTGCACAACACAACAACAACAACCTGGAAACAAAGTGACACACATCTGAAAAATAAATACATTGAAATTGATATTATATCACAAAACAAATTAGAATGTTCTCGGGCCCTAAACAGAAAATTCCACTTGCAGATTATTTCATTAAAATTAAAAACACTAAAGAAAGACAAAAGTTAACCAAGTACAGACTCTGTGTCGACACAAGAAGCTCTGGGCAGCCGGGTAGCACAGCCTGCCATCGAAACTGACCGACACAAGAAGCCCTGGGCAGCCGGGGAGCACAGCCTGCCATCGAAACTGACCGACACAAGAAGCCCTGGGCAGCCGGGGAGCACAGCCTGCCATCGAAACTGACCGACACAAGAAGCCTTGGGCAGCCGGGGAGCACAGCCTGCCATCGAAACTGACCGACACAAGAAGCCCTGGGCAGCCGGGGAGCACAGCCTGCCATCGAAACTGACCGACACAAGAAGCCCTGGGCAGCCGGGGAGCACAGCCTGCCATCGAAACTGACCGACACAAGAAGCCCTGGGCAGCCGGGGAGCACAGCCTGCCATCGCAACTGACCAACACAAGAAGCTCTGGGCAGCCGGGGAGCACAGCCTGCCATCGAAACTGACCGACACAAGAAGCCCTGGGCAGCCGGGGAGCACAGCCTGCCATCGAAACTGACCAACACAAGAAGCCCTGGGCAGCCGGGGAGCACAGCCTGCCATCGAAACTGACCGACACAAGAAGCCCTGGGCAGCCGGGGAGCACAGCCTGCCATCGAAACTGACCAACACAAGAAGCCCTGGGCAGCCGGGGAGCACAGCCTGCCATCGAAACTGACCGACACAAGAAGCCCTGGGCAGCCGGGGAGCACAGCCTGCCATCGAAACTGACCGACACAAGAAGCCCTGGGCAGCCGGGGAGCATAGCCTGCCATCGAAACTGACCGACACAAGAAGCCCAGGGCAGCCAGAGAGCCCAGCCTGGCCATTGAAACCGACAGACATGTCGTCAGAATGTGATACGGTTACCCATGCATTGTCAGAAAGCATAACGTACCAGGTTTGAATGGACGTTTCCCTGCTTTCTTAGTGGAAGTTGTTCATCCATGCGTTTATCCACCTTTTAGAGCGTACCTGAACAACAACAACACTACACCAGTTCAGTTTACAAATCATGCACAGCAGTGCCTTCTCTGGCCATAACATTGCATTTCATTTTGAATTTATTAACTTTTTTTGATGAAAACAGAAGTCCTCTGCTTTTGACAAACTCTGAGGACACCTGCTTTTTAGTCCCGTGCAAAATCATCATTTTATTTCTTTATACAATGAGTGGTTTTTAAGGATGCATTGGGTGCTGAAAATTAATTTGCACTGCATGAAGGAGAGGACTGAAGCAAAATCTGGAACAGGTGGAACTCGGAACTGCACTTTAAAGATTCCAGGTTGCAAATTTCAAACTCCTAGTGGTCGCGTTTTAATAAAGACAATATCTACCTGGTAAAATGGGCTATGGAAATATAACACCCCCTTTTCATATATATATATATATATATATATATATATATATATATATATATATATATATATATATTTACAAAACAGCTAAAGTGAGAGGGAATCATATTTGATTTCATAATACACTTTGCAAGAGGAGTATTGTTGCAGAATGAAGGCTCACACAGGGTAGCTCACACAGGGTAGCTCTCGTAGGGTAGTGCTGCGTGTGCATCTCGCAATAGACGTCTTCATTATACGCTACAGCCTGATCACATGATAAGGGTGATAAATTTAGGTACAAAAACAAAATTTATTTCATAACAATAACCTAACCCTAAACCTGAGTCAAGTATGGTCTCTGATTTGCTCTGGGCTATAGGCGACTGGAGGCAGGCAGGAAGCAGTTGGAGAGGACGCTGATTGGGTGGAGGGCAAAGGCTGCCTAGAGGTCTCCTCCAACCGGATCTGAGAAGCGTGAGGGGGCAGGCCAGCATATAAGAGCTGCAAGAATGACACAAGGGGGAGAGAGACGACAGCCTAACTGATAGGAGTGAGGAGATAATAAGAGAGCGAGAGAACCACCCACCTTTACTACTGTCAACCGTGGTACAGGCCCCGATTACAGATGTGCCATAGCCCCCCCTGGGAACCTTGCTGAGAGAAGTGAGAGGAAAGGAGGGGAGAGAATGGACAACCTGTCGGGACAAGGGAGCGACTGACAGAGGGATGGAGCCGGACTGGAGTCCGAGTGACCAGCCCGAGGAACTACGGCTGTGGAGTGCCGTGTGTGTTTATGTGGGGGTGGATGTGTGTGTGTGTCTGCGTGTCTTGACCCTTTCGCCCACATACTTCTGCCTACTGCTCTATCCTTATTCAAAATAAATATGGGCTGACCTCCACCCGTTCACTACAATCACTGCCTCTGTCTGAGTCCATAAGCCGGAACCCAAAAACTTTACAATATGTTCTGTTAAATTTTCGCTTCATTACGTTTATTATTAGTAATCGTTTCCATCGGCTGTATTACGATAAGCTAATGTGTGATCATGTGATGGGGGTGTTCAGATGAATGAGGGCTGTATTATGATAAGGTACGATGTGATCATGTGAAGGGGGTGTTCAGATGAACAAGGGCTGTACTATGATAAGCTATGGTGTGATCATGTGATGGGGGTGTTCAGATGAACAAGGGCTGTACTATGATAAGCTATGGTGTGATCATGTGATGGGGGTGTTCAGATGAACGAGGGCTGTATTACGATAAGGTACGATGTGATCATGTGAAGGGGTGTTCAGATGAACGAGGGCTGTATTATGATAAGGTACGATGTGATCATGTGAAGGGGTGTTCAGATGAACGAGGGCTGTATTATGATAAGGTACGATGTGATCATGTGATTGGGGTGTTCAGATGAATGAGGGCTGTATTACGATAAGGTACGATGTGATCATGTGAAGGGGTGTTCAGATGAATGAGGGCTGTATTATGATAAGGTACGATGTGATCATGTGAAGGGGGTGTTCAGATGAACGAGGGCTGTATTACGATAAGGTACGATGTGATCATGTGAAGGGGTGTTCAGATGAATGAGGGCTGTATTACGATAAGGTACGATGTGATCATGTGATTGGGGTGTTCAGATGAACGAGGGCTGTATTACGATAAGGTACGATGTGATCATGTGATAGGGGTGTTCAGATGAATGAGGGCTGTATTATGATAAGGTACGATGTGATCATGTGATAGGGGTGTTCAGATGAATGAGGGCTGTATTATGATAAGGTACGATGTGATCATGTGAAGGGGTGTTCAGATGAATGAGGGCTGTATTACGATAAGGTACGATGTGATCATGTGAAGGGGTGTTCAGATGAATGAGGGCTGTATTATGATAAGGTACGATGTGATCATGTGAAGGGGTGTTCAGATGAATGAGGGCTGTATTATGATAAGGTACGATGTGATCATGTGAATGTGGGGGTGTTCAGATGAACGAGGGCTGTATTACGATAAGGTACGATGTGATCATGTGAAGGGGTGTTCAGATGAATGAGGGCTGTATTATGATAAGGTACGATGTGATCATGTGAAGGGGTGTTCAGATGAATGAGGGCTGTATTATGATAAGGTACGATGTGATCATGTGAAGGGGGTGTTCAGATGAACGAGGGCTGTATTACGATAAGGTATGATGTGATCATGTGAAGGGGTGTTCAGATGAATGAGGGCTGTATTATGATAAGGTACGATGTGATCATGTGAAGGGAGTGTTCAGATGAATGAGCTTGCCTTCGGCAGTATAATGATAACGTCTATTTAAAGCTGCGCACGCATGACTGCACGGCTGGAGAATCCAGGCTCCAGAGTTACACTGTTCGGTTGGTTGGTGGGTAGGTACAAGGTACTTTGAGTTGATTGGTCAGTAACCTGTCCATCAAACATATAAGGTAATCATGACAGCAGCGGTTTTAGGTGGGACATTAATCACAGTTGTACATAATGGCATCAAAGGACACAGCTGAATCCGAGGGTGAACCACATTGTTTAAACAATACAAAAAAAAAAGAAAGAAAATATTTCACACTGTTCTCATCAGATTATACAAAGGCATTACCTTGTATTATTTCAGTAAAAACAAGCCCAGTTATGCCAGGTGCACAGTGTGCAATTCAGATTTCTCGATCGCCCACGGCAGTGATAACCGACTGTAGGAGACATGGTTTCAACAAGTTTATCTCAAATATCGTACTAGCAACACGTACAAATTGTCAGTGTCTTAACTTGCTTCGCTAGAAGTAGACGTTGCAGTTGTGATGTACAGCTACATGCTTCATGTCATCAAACTAATTCAAAATTGCAAACACAGCTGTGTGTGTGTTATGACCATTAGAGCAAAACACCAACATGTGCTCAAGTCACAAAACATTGAGCTCCTGGATGTTTCCAGCACCATCATCCCTGAAAGGGGAGAAACAAGTGTTAATGTAATAGACCTAAAAATAAATAAACTGATATAATTTAAGATTCTCTGGATTATAATTCTTCACTGTTTATTTGTAATGTTTGTAATGCTGTAATGTTTTACTTTTTGTTAAACAGCAGGATTAGAGTATTTTAAATTTTGTATATAATGGAAAATAATGATAAAATAAAGGTATTTCATTGAAATTCCTGATGACATCTATAATTTGTAAGTAAATTTATCTTACTTTACTGTACCAGTTTGGAAGTCTCTTTTTACACAATTATACTGTGAATAGTTCATTTCAATAAATTACTTTATTATCTTAGGACATGCATCTTTTGTAAAGTTTAAAATGTATTATTTGCATGCCACAACATCTCTCAGTTCTTCAGGACAAATCGTGTAGAAGGTTGTCGATGCTGAGGTGCTGTTTACAGGATTTTTAGTTGAGCACAACCTGCTATTTTCAGCGGCTCAGCATGGAGATAGTTTTTTTTTGCAAAATGTTTCCAGACAGTGAGACAGCAAAGCATTATGCCTGTTCTTTCACAAAAACATCTTCCATTGTAAATAAAGTACTTGAACCAAAGTGTTCCCAAAACCTGTTTCATCATATTCTGTCAGAGAAAAGGCCATACAGTCTAATGATAAATGGTAGTAATGACACTGTGTGTGAAAAAGAGTGCGCTGTCCTTGCAAGGTACTTTGATGAAGAGAAAGATCAAGTCAGTGTAGGCTTTGTAGATATGCCTATCTGTAATTCAACAAACGCAGAGAACAGATTCAAATGTATTTCATCATCACTGGAAGGAAAATGAATCTTAGGCTTGGTATTGTTGGGTCCCTGAGGCTGTCCCCTGAAATCAATCTCATAAACTTGAACTGTCTGATAACAACAACAACAACAACAACAACAACAACAACAACAATAATAATAATAATAATAATAATAATAATAATAATAATAATAATAATAATAATAATATTTTTGCTCAAAAGAGCCAGCTGTGCAACATTTCGGTATGGCTGTCTCCAAGAGAAGCATGTGTTTGGAAACAAACAGCAGAGGTACAAAGACCCTCGTTGTCATAGATACTATTTGTGTTTAGTTACAGTAAATGCACAATGCGTAGAATTCCAGGCAAACCATCAAGTTTTATTTCTGGTCAAATTAAAATGTAGCTTACGAAGGACTTTATGGAATCAGTACAAAACACAAAATAAATACATACATAATTAAATCTAAAAATACTGGTGCAGAAGAGGCTGTTATCTAAAATCTTTTTTTTTCTTTTTAGCCATAAGTAAATGATGCTGTATAGGTTAAAAACCTATAAAATATATATATGTATATATGTATGTATGTACTGGCGTATATTTAACCGGTGGGATATATTGTGTAGTTATGAGAAACCCAGAGACAATTCCAACACCTCCAGATCACCTATCCACCACCTGAAGGACTCATTAGACAGACAACTTGGCTATTGCCTTAAATCTGCTGTTTGATGCCAGTGACAGTCTTGCATATCTCAATGGAACAGAAAGTTTAATACATGTAAATGTGTGCGTTGGATAAATGTGATCTTGTTACGTTTCAATTATGAGTCATTTGAGTCTTAATTATATGTCATTGATAATGACAAAAACAGAATCAATGTGTAATTATAAGAGACCGAAGCATAAGCCTACACCTGTACTGTGAGGTGGTGTGATGAAAGTCACTATAGAAAGTTGGGCACTTTTGTCCAATCCACTACCACTAACTGTTCTGAATGGGTTTATTTTGTATTGTACGATATCAAGGATGCTTCAATAGCCCTACAATTCCAGATGCATATTTATTACCTTTAATAAAGAGTTACCTTGAAAATAAATTCATTTTGTTGTAGGTTTATGAATATTCTATCCTGCCCAAGGATATGCAGAAAATTCCCTTTGTATTTAATAATGAATTGATCATACTATGGGAAGTTATGCGTGAGCCTGAATCAAGGTGCTTATTGAACTGTTGGGACTAAAATCGGGTTTGAATCTTATACAGTTGCTATTACTAGAATCATTGCTCTAGCTCAACTATTCTCAGGTTAAGAGACATCTATGATACTTGTAACTGTGTTACAGAACCTTGTGACAACGTAGCTGAGTGGAAACAGGTGCAGTAGTGATGCAGTGTGGTAATCAACAAACAGAGGCTTATAATCTGGTTTGGAAAGGGTTATTTTATTTTTGTATCCAGGTCGTGACCAATAACAATAACAATAAACAATAACGGGTTTGCAGACCCAAACAGCAATAAAACCACACGTGTCTGCCCCACATTTTATACAGACACGGTCCCCAGTCCTGGGTGAGTGCAGCTGTGCTCGTGGTGGGTGATACAGGTTATATTTGTGCCAGTAGAGCAGTGCTGTCCCCTTTTATGATGTCACACATGACCCCTTGGCAAACAAGTGCAACCACCTCTCCAATCTGCGGCTGCCATGTCGTTTCCCTTCCAGGTCAAAGCGTCATTGCAACTAAGTCTCACCCCCTTCTTGGCTGGCCGACTTCCCTTGAACCCTGGGAAAGAACTGTCAGACCAGCCCATCCAAGGAACTCTGTTCTTGCTGCTTAGCGCCCTCACAGGTCAGGAGATTTACAACCAAGAATCATTGTATTTCTGTCACAGACCTCCATGATACTTGTGTGTTATAGAACCTCCATGATACTTGTAACTGTGTTATAGAGCCTCCAGGTACTGACTACTTCTGATGGCTGGGAAACTTAAATCCGCAAATCCGTAGATGTTACTTTTAGCTCTGTTTTACAGTTGAAGTATTACTTACCACAAACACACCTATGAAACATTCCTTTATTGACGTAACATAGTTCTTAACAACCACATTTGGGGAAAGAAAAGGTATAAAGGTAGTGGATGGCACAAAAAAACACACACAACCCCAAAGGGTTGACCTTTCAGAACTTTAAACCACACGACAGTGTAAATAAGCTATACAAATAAATGGCTTTTCATTGGAAATGTATCAGCAAGAATGGAATGCTGTATATAAACAAGCTTTCTCACTGAGGAAGTTTAATGGAAAATTTGTGACAGCCTTTCTAATTTTTATTTAAATACTATATAAATATACGCTCATATCCCTTACAGTCCGCCCTGAATATAAAATATCCCCATTATCCACAAGAAAATTAACCTTTTCCACATTATAGTCACATTTTATTTTGGCCACTAAGATATTCCATTTAAATTAAAAGGCAGCACAGGGATAAATGATCCTGGTAATTCCTCAGAATTAAAGGAAATTAATTACATTTAAGATATATTCAATATGGCATACAGTTACCAATAGAGTGTATTTTACTAGCTCCAGATCTAAGACCTGTAAATATTAAATAATAAGTAAGGGTGATGTTCTTAACTATTGGAAACTGTTGGAAAAAATTGTTGTGTCAGACTTAGAAATCCGATGTATTGTTATTTTAGAAACATTCATTGTATGTTCATTATTATTATTATTATTATTATTATTATTATTATTATTATTATTATTATTATTATTATGAATATGGTCATCCACAAATTAGATACAGTGCCTGTAGAAAGTCTACACCATCTTGAACTTTTTTCATACATTTAAATTAGGATTTTTTTCCACTTATCTACACACCATACTCCACACTGTTAAGGGGAAAAAGGTTTTTATTGAGAAAAAAAAAAAAAAAATAAAAAACTTAAGATCATAATTGGATAAGTCTCCACCCCCCTGAGTTAATACTTGGTGGAAGCACCTTTGGCAACAATTACAGCTGTGAGTCTGTTGGGATAGGTCTCTACCAACTTTGCAACTTAGCAATCTTCAAGTTATGCCACAAATTTTAGACTGGTTTTAGGTCGGGGCTCTGACTGGGCCGCTCAAGGACATTTACCTTTTTGTTCCTTAGCCACTCCAGTGTAGCTTTGGCTGTGTGCTTTGGGTCATTGTCATGCTGAAAGGTGAACTTCTGTCCCAGTTTCAGCTTTCTTGCAGAGGGCAGCAGGTTTTCCTCAAGGACTTCTCTGTACTTTGTTCCATTCATTTTCCCTTCTTTCCTGACAAGTGCCCAAGTCCCAGCCAATGATAAATATCCTCATAACATGATGCTACCATTCTTCACAATAGGGGTGGTGTTCTTTGGGTGATGCACTGTGTTGGGTTTGCACCAAATATATCGCTTTGCATTTAGGTCAAAAAGTTCAATTTTAGTTTTGTCAGACCACAAAACTTTTTGCCACATGGCTACAGAATCTCCTGAGTGTTTTTTTTTTTTACATACTTCAAACAGGATTCAAGGTGGGATTTCTTGAGTAATGGCTTCCTTCTTGCCACCCTACCATACCGGCCAGATTTGTAGAGTACTTGTGATATTGTTGTCACGTGCACATTTTGACCAGTCTTGGCCATAAAAGCCTGTAGCTCTTGCAAAGTTGCCATTGGCCTCTTGGTATGCTCTCTGATCAGTCTCCTTCTTAATCAGTCATGCAGTTTGGAGGGATGGCCTGATCTAGGCAGGGTCTTGGTGGTGCCATACACCTTCCACCTCTTAATAATCGTCTTGACCGTGCTCCAAGGGATATTCAAGGTCTTTGATATTTTTTTTATACCCATTCCATCCCCTGCCGATGAGAAACATCCCCATAACATGATGCTGCCACCACCATGCTTCACAGTAGGGATGGTGTTATTTGGGTGATGCGATGTGTTGGGTTTCCACCAAATATAACGCTTTGCATTTAGGCCAAAAAGTTCAATTTTAGTTTTGTCAGACCACAAAACTTTTTGCCACATGGCTACAGAATCTCCTGAGTGTTTTTTTTTTTGCATACTTCAAACTGGATTCAAGGTGGGCTCTCTTGAGTAATTGAGCTAATTTAGGATTACTATTATAAGGGGAGTGGACACTTATCCAACCAAGCTATTTCAGTTTTTATTTTTAATTACTTTTCTACAAATTTCTAGAATATTTGTTTTACTTGGAAGTTGTGGGGTAGGATGTTTAGATAAATGAAAAAAAAAAAAATTAATGTATTTTAATTCCAGGCTATAAGGCAACAAAAGGTGAAAATTTTGAAAGGGGGCACTGTATATTTTAAATATCTCAATAAAAATAGACAAAACAGAAATATATTATTCAAAAAATGTTTGGTTTTGCAACCGAATAATTGTATAACCGAATAACTGAGCATAGAAAGTTCAGAAATCATAAAACTAACAGGCAATCTGATCTAAAAAAAAATGCAGACTAAGAGGTTAAGGACTTTTAAAACTCCTTTTCCACTCAACTTTCTCTCTCATTCTTGCTTAATTAATGATCACTGATCTATAACTTGCAAAAGCCCTAGGATTTGTTGGTTTGGCCGTGACTCCTGTTAGACAAACATTAGCGAAACAAGGTCACACGCTATCTTTCATGTATAAATATAATGATGCAGATTACTGTGCAGTTAGCAACTGAAAGGACCACTTCCATTTATATTCCAGCTCTCTTGTTCTTCCTCTGAGAGCACTGTTGTACAACAACAGCAGCTAATGTGGTAATTCCTTTTCCTTCAACGTCATTTTTAACAGCGTGATGGAAACCACAGGAGTTTTTTTTGTTAATTTGTTTCCAGAATGTTGTCAATAATAATCTTTTTTCTTGTGTTTGAATCACATCAAGGAGACCATGTCACCATTGAGGCGTGGCCAAGATTACAGCCAAGCAACAAGAACTAAAACAAAACACTATTAATTAGAGATAAGGCCATTGAATTTCTTTAGTCAATTACTTGGAATCAGAAAACAATAGTATTTAAGAGCACACCCTTCCTTTGCAAGACAAACTGAGACTGATGGACACTCCTACAGACCCACCATGAAGACCTCTCTGGCGTTGCTGCTTCTCGCTTTCATTAGTAGCCGTGCAGGTAGGTTTAATTTAATAAGATCATTTCTACAGCACTACATGGTGTTTGTATAGTTTTCAGTTTGAAACAGAAGACACACAAGCTTTACTGTGCACATTTCCTCTTTACCATGCTTCACCTGCTATGCACATTTCCTCTTTACCATGCTTCACCTGCTATGCACATTTCCTCTTTACCATGCTTCACCTGCTATGCACATTTCCTCTTTACCATGCTTCACCTGCTATGCACATTTCCTCTTTACCATGCTTCACCTGCTATGCACATTTCCTCTTTACCATGCTCCTCACCTGCTATGCACATTTCCTCTTTACCATGCTTCACCTGCTATGCACATTTCCTCTTTACCATGCTTCACCTGCTATGCACATTTCCTCTTTACCATGCTCCACCTGCTATGCACATTTCCTCTTTACCATGCTTCACCTGCTATGCACATTTCCTCTTTACCATGCTTCACCTGCTCCTCTTTACCATGCTTCACCTGCACATTTCCTCTTTACCATGCTTCACCTGCTATGCACATTTCCTCTTTCACCCATGCTTACCACCTGCTATGCACATTTCCTCTTTACCATGCTTCACCTGCTATGCACATTTCCTCTTTACCATGCTTCACCTGCTATGCACATTTCCTCTTTACCATGCTTCACCTGCTATGCACATTTCCTCTTTACCATGCTTCACCTGCTATGCACATTTCCTCTTTACCATGCTTCACCTGCTATGCACATTTCCTCTTTACCATGCTTCACCTGCTATGCACATTTCCTCTTTACCATGCTCCACCTGCTATGCACATTTCCTCTTTACCATGCTTCACCTGCTATGCACATTTCCTCTTTACCATGCTCCACCTGCTCACTGTGCTACTTCATTTTTTTTAGCTTTGCCTGGATTTCAGACACTAGTGATGGAATTGAAGGGCTCTAAAGTGATGCTTCAATAACTGATTATGTATTAAATGTCCAATTAGAGGAGAGAGCAGTATGGTACACAGGTAGAAAGGAATGCAGTCCAAGGATTTGAAACCCCTGTATTAAACATTATGCAATACCACTAAAATATATTTTTAAACATTATACTGACATAATCCACTTTTAACTGCATTTAAAATGGCTTGTTTTTTCTCGTGTACGTTACTATGCGGGTGTTGTTTTAGTGAAAATATACAACACTCGCCGAGAGAACATGATTTAGCCTGCTAGACTATTTTCTTTTTACCATAACATAACAAGCACCCTACCTGATCATTGATAAAGGCCTATTGGATAGGTAATTTGTCTGTTTGATATAAGTTTTATCAGTCTAAGGGTTAGGGTTTTATTAGTCTAAGGGTTAGGGTTTTACCAGTCTAAGGGTTAGGGTTTTACCAGTCTAAGGGTTAGGGTTTTACCAGTCTAAGGGTTAGGGTTTTACCAGTCTAAGGGTTAGGGTTTTAGCAGTCTAAGGGTTAGGGTTTTACCAGTCTAAGGGTTAGGGTTTTATCAGTCTAAGGGTTAGGGTTTTACCAGTCTAAGGGGTAGGGTTTTACCAGTCTAAGGGTTAGGGTTTTACCAGTCTAAGGGTTAGGGTTTTACCAGTCTAAGGGGTAGGGTTTTACCAGTCTAAGGGTTAGGGTTTTACCAGTCTAAGGGTTAGGGTTTTACCAGTCTAAGGGTTAGGGTTTTACCAGTCTAAGGGTTAGGGTTTTTCTAAGGGGTAAGGTTTTACCAGTCTAAGGGGTGTTTTACCAGTCTAATAGGGTTTTACCAGTCTAAGGGTTAGGGTTTTGCAGTCTAAGGGGTAGGGTTTTACCAGTCTAAGGGTTAGGGTTTTAGCAGTCTAAGGGGTAGGGTTTTATCAGTCTAAGTGTTAGGGTTTTAGCAGTCTAAGGGGTAGGGTTTTACCAGTCTAAGTGGTAGGGTTTTACCATTCTAAGGTGTAGGGTTTTACCAGTCTAAGGGTTAGGGTTTTACCAGTCTAAGGGTTAGGGTTTTAGCAGTCTAAGGGGTAGGGTTTTAGCAGTCTGAGGGTTAGGGTTTTACCAGTCTAAGGGTTAGGGCTTTACTGGTCTAAGGGTTAGGGTTTTACCTGTCTAAGGATTCTGTAAATGTAAATGTCAAAAATTGCGTGGGGAGCTTTTGTTCTTTAAGATCTATTTATTCAGGTACTCTGTTCTATATACTGTCAAGTAGGATACTCTTTTATTTAAAGCATATCTCATTGAGTCTATATATATATATATATATATATATATATATATATATATATATATATATATATATATATCAAAACACAATAGGGTCGAGATGTAATCCATAAGTTTCTTTATTTTATTTTTGTATAATATATGACTGTGCTGTCAACTTGGTGAGTAGACTGCTACTGTTCTGTACTTATAAAAGATATGATGAATACAATATAGAAAAACCGGGACCATTTAACAATTTTACTGTTTCTGACCGGGACATAAAAACTAAGGTTGAAAACTCACTTTTCCCAGGACGACTCTGGTAACCTTTTAAAAAATGATATTTTTTAAAAATGAGAATTGTTTTTCATTTGCAGTTGAAGAGCTGTTGTGTTACCAATGTACTGCTTCTCTCTTCAACGATGCCTGCAACATGAATACCGAGAACTGCACTGCTGAACCACAGTCATCACATTGCAGGAGTAAAGACAACAGCAAGCATGCATTTACCACTCTGTCTTTTGAGATATGGGGGCCCAAGTCACAACACTGTTTAAAAGTTGATTAAGGTCAGTTTGTGATCCTCTTTAAAACAATTAACTAAGGTTAGCAATGTTTTTTTTGCCTACCCCTATAATTCTGTTTCTGTTGTACAGTATGCCAGTCTACCCCGGGTCATATAGTTTCCATTGCAAATTGTAATGAATGTTGCTATCACAGTTCAAAATCTGAGTCAGTAGAGCATATTATATTTTAAGAGTGCTGTTTTTCATTACAAGATCGACATACTGTGTGTATATATATATATATATATATATATATATATATATATATATATATATATATAGTTACATATATATATATATTCATATATTATAATAACCTCGAGTCACACATCAGTGTTAAATCGAGGGTTTCTAGAATGGCTCAGGATGCAAATACAGTACCTATAGAAAGTCTACATCCCCTTTCCAAATTTTCACCTTTTGCTGCCTTATAGCCTGGAATTAAAATGCATTAAAATATTATTTTTTTTCATTTATCTACACATCCTACCCCACAACTTCCAAGTGAAAAAAAAAATTAGAAATTTGTAGAAAATTAATAAAAAATAAAAACTGAAATAGCTTGGATGGTTAAGTAACCACTCCCCTTGTAATAGCAATCCTAAATTAGCTGAGGTGTAACCAATCACCTTCAAAATTACACACCAAGTTAAGTGGCCTCCAGCTGTGTTAAATTGTAGTGATTCACATGATTTCAGGATAAATTCAAAAGTTCCTGTAGGTTCCCTCTGCTGGGTAGTGCATTTCAAGGCAAAGACTCATCCATGAGCACCAAGGTGCTTTCAAAAGAACTCTGGGACAAAGTTGTTAAAAGGCATAGATCAGGGGATGGGTATAAAACAATATCAAAGGCCTTGGAGCACGGTCAAGACGATTATTAAGAGGTGGAAGGTGTATGGCACCACCAAGACCCTGCCTAGATCAGGCCATCCCTCCAAACTGCATGACCGAGCAAGAAGGAGACTGATCAGAGAGGCCACCAAGAGGCCAATGGCAACTTTACAAGAGCTACAGGCTTTTATGTCCAAGACTGGTCAAAATGAGCATGTGACAACAATATCCCAAGCACTCCACAAATCTGGCCTGTGTGGTAGGGTGACAAGAAGGAAGCCATTACTCAAGAAAGCCCAACTTGAATCCTGTTTGAAGTATGCAAAAAAAAAAAACACTCAGGAGATTCTGTAGCCATGTGGCAAAAAGTTTTGTGGTCTGACAAAACTAAAATTGAACTTTTTGGCCTAAATGCAAAGCATTATATTTGGCACAAACCCAACACAGTGCATCACCCAAAGAACACCATTCCTATTGTGAAGCATGGTGGTGGCAGCATTATGTTATAGGGATGTTTCCCATCGGCAGGGACTGGGGCACTTGTCAGCATAGAAGGGGAAATGAATGGAACAAAGTACAGAGAAGTCCTCAAGGAAAACCCGCTGCCCTCTGCAAGAAAGCTGAAACTATTGGGAAACTAATCCAGGATATTGATTTGATCCTTTGCGAGGCAAAATCTATATAAGAAAAAACAATCCTGGGTTCTGGAAATAAAATTATTCTTTTCTAAATGAGGAATCTTTTCGAAATGATATAAAAGACACAGCTGCACATATAAACCTTAAACAAGAGCTTTCTGCTATATCCAAATTGAAACTTTCTAAATATGAATGCTGAAAAAAGTCTATTAAATTTGGTATGGATAATTGAAATAAATAAATAAATAAAAGGTATATGCTGACATTATAAAAAGTCAGTAATATTTTACAATCTCCTGATCCCAGTAATGATGATAAAGAAGCTCTTTACTCCTTACAAAAAAAAAATGAAATGAGTTCTACCGGGAAAAAGCAAGAGGTGCTTTTGTTAGATTTGGGGCTAAATAATTGGAATTTAAAAATGTTGAATTTGATCATTTTTAATTTGAATTTCTTTAACCTTGAAAAAAAACATGGTAAAAAAGAAGCACATTTCTTCACTTTATATTAATGATAACTATACTTCTGAAAGTAAACTTATATCAACATTTATTTATGAATTTTATCAAAAATTTTATTCTACTGCCTTTAATACATCTGATTGTGATGATTTATTTAATAAGGTAGATTCTTTTTATTTCCAAGATCAGTTATATTGTAGGGTCACTTAATGAAGCTCAAAAATGATCAGAGACAATCAATCACACTGATCGTTGCATCAAAGGTTTATTGCAGTGGTCATCAAACAACAGAGCGCTCCAGAGAACAACAGTCACTTCATCAGTAACTAGCTCTACCGGGGTAAAGCATGTATGAGCATGTGCACCCTTCAATGAAGCAGGGTCTTATTATCCAATGCTCTAAATGAATGTATAGAATTAGGAGGTTTAGCTGGTTCAATGAAGCAGGGTCTTATTATCCAATGCTCTAAATGAATGTATAGAATTAGGAGGTGTAGCTGGTTCAATGAAGCAGGGTCTTATTATCCAATGCTCTAAATGAATGTATAGAATTAGGAGGTGTAGCTGGTTCAATGAAGCAGGGTCTTATTATTCAATGCTCTAAATGAATGTATAGAATTAGGAGGTGTAGCTGGTTCAATGAAGCAGGGTCTTATTATTCAATGCTCTAAATGAATGTATAGAATTAGGAGGTGTAGCTGGGTCAATGAAGCAGGGTCTTATTATCCAATGCTCTAAATGAATGTATAGAATTAGGAGGTTTAGCTGGTTCAATGAAGCAGGGTCTTATTATTCAATGCTCTAAATGAATGTATAGAATTAGGAGGTTTAGCTGGTTCAATGAAGCAGGGTCTTATTATTCAATGCTCTAAATGAATGTATAGAATTAGGAGGTGTAGCTGGTTCAATGAAGCAGGGTCTTATTATTCAATGCTCTAAATGAATGTATAGAATTAGGAGGTGTAGCTGGTTCAATGAAGCATGGTCTTATTATTCAATGCTCTAAATGAGTGTATAGAATTAGGAGGTGTAGCTGGTTCAATGAAGCAGGGTCTTATTATTCAATGCTCTAAATGAATGTATAGAATTAGGAGGTGTAGCTGGTTCAATGAAGCATGGTCTTATTATTCAATGCTCTAAATGAGTGTATAGAATTAGGAGGTGTAGCTGGTTCAATGAAGCAGGGTCTTATTATTCAATGCTCTAAATGAATGTATAGAATTAGGAGGTTTAGCTGGTTCAATGAAGCAGGGTCTTATTATTCAATGCTCTAAATGAATGTATAGAATTAGGAGGTGTAGCTGGTTCAATGAAGCAGGGTCTTATTATTCAATGCTCTAAATGAATGTATAGAATTAGGAGGTGTAGCTGGTTCAATGAAGCATGGTCTTATTATTCAATGCTCTAAATGAGTGTATAGAATTAGGAGGTGTAGCTGGTTCAATGAAGCAGGGTCTTATTATTCAATGCTCTAAATGAGTGTATAGAATTACGAGGTTTAGCTGGTTCAATGAAGCAGGGTCTTATTATTCAATGCTCTAAATGAATGTATAGAATTAGGAGGTGTAGCTGGGTCAATGAAGCAGGGTCTTATTATTCAATGTTCTAAATGAATGTATAGAATTAGGAGGTTTAGCTGGTTCAATGAAGCAGGGTCTTATTATTCAATGCTCTAAATGAATGTATAGAATTAGGAGGTTTAGCTGGTTCAATGAAGCAGGGTCTTATTATTCAATGCTCTAAATGAATGTATAGAATTAGGAGGTGTAGCTGGTTCAATGAAGCATGGTCTTATTATTCAATGCTCTAAATGAGTGTATAGAATTACGAGGTTTAGCTGGTTCAATGAAGCAGGGTCTTATTATTCAATGCTCTAAATGAATGTATAGAATTAGGAGGTGTAGCTGGGTCAATGAAGCAGGGTCTTATTATTCAATGTTCTAAATGAATGTATAGAATTAGGAGGTTTAGCTGGTTCAATGAAGCAGGGTCTTATTATTCAATGCTCTAAATGAATGTATAGAATTAGGAGGTTTAGCTGGTTCAATGAAGCAGGGTCTTATTATTCAATGCTCTAAATGAATGTATAGAATTAGGAGGTTTAGCTGGTTCAATGAAGCAGGGTCTTATTATTCAATGCTCTAAATGAATGTATAGAATTAGGAGGTTTAGCTGGTTCAATGAAGCAGGGTCTTATTATTCAATGCTCTAAATGAATGTATAGAATTAGGAGGTGTAGCTGGGTCAATGAAGCAGGGTCTTATTATTCAATGCTCTAAATGAATGTATAGAATTAGGAGGTGTAGCTGGTTCAATGAAGCAGGGTCTTACTACACAGACTCCAAAACAAAGCAAAGATCTTCAATATTTAGATAATTGGTGTCCTGTAACATTGCTCAATTCCGATTACAAATTACTGGCTACCGTGTATGCTAATAGACTTAAGCACTCCTTGAGTAAGATAATATCCAGTACCCAGTCAGGCTTTCTATATGGCAGACATATTTCAAATAATATTTGTTCAGTGCTAGATATTTTAGATTACCTAGAATTCACTGAAAAAGATGCAATTATTCTCTTTCTTGACTTCTACAAGGCTTTTGATACAGTTGAGCACTCATTTATTTCTAAAGCGTTGGTTCACTTTGGTTTTGGTAAAAAATGTATACATACAGTTAACACTTTATATAATGGAATTAACAGTAGTGTCTCTTTACTATGTAGCACTTCCCCAGATTTGAAATCCACAGAGGCATTAGACAAGACTGCCCCATTTCCCTTTTTTATTTCTTTTGGCAGCTGAATTACTGAATTTTTAAGTTATAAACTGTTCAGAAATTGAACGCATCAAAATTAGTGACAACACATTAGTTATCAGCCAATTAGCAGAAGAATATTTCTTTAAAAATAAGCTACAGGTTTCTATTACATTAAAAAGTCTGAATCTTTTTGCTAAGGCCTCTGGTCTTACGCTCAATTGTAAGACATGTGAAATTATTTCAGTGCATAAATCAAGCAAGACTTCTCTTAATGGCACTGCAGTTAAGGACGCTGTAAAATATCTGGGCATCGATGTATGTGAATCACCTGCTGAAAGAATTTCTACGAATTTTAACATCGAAATACAGAAAGCTAAAATTGCTTTTAACTGTTGGTCTCAAAGAGACTTCACTCTTTCTAGCAGGGTTCTACTTTCCAAAGCTTAAGGTATTTCTAGGTTAGTTTACCCTGCTCTATCTCTGGACAGTGACACAAGCACATGTAAATATGAAACTAAATACTAGAACCAGATGCTTTTCAGAGGGTGGTTTCAATGCACTGGACTTCCAGACAATTAATACTATCTTTAAGCTTAACTGCATAAGAAATGTGCATCTATGAATACATCTCATTGGTTCTGGATTCCTAATAAAAATCTGAAAGAATGTGCTAATCTTAATTATTTACTATCTTGCAATTACAACTGTAATCAATTGTCTATCAAACAAGCGCTCAACTCATGGAAGACTGCTTTCAAACATAACTTTTCTCCACATAGCTGTATAATTTGGAATGATCAACTTGTGTTATCTAGGAATAGATCCTTGTAGATAAGAGATTGACTAGACAGGGAGATAATATTCATATCTGATCTGCTAAATGACAGAGGTGATCTTTGTATATACAACAAATTAATTAGCAAATCCAGTATAATAATTAAATTTCTTCATAGTGATAAACGGCATTCTGGCTAAATTAGTTTTTCTTATTAAATCACATATACTATATAAATCCTATAATTAGGGCTATTCCCACACTCTCCATAAAAGGTGTTAATATTACAAATTATAAATGTAGTAATTACCATATTAGAAAAGTTTTAATATCTGATACAGCTGTATCCTGACAACTCCCAATAAACGGAAATCCTTATTATCCAAAATTCTCCAAACAGACTTCTGATACCAAACAAAGTTAAAGAACTTAATTTTAAAATTATTAATAGGTTTTTATCCATGTAATTTGTGGATTTGTAAATTCTTTTCGGATATGTCTTCTTGCTGCTCCTTCTGTCTCAAAGAAAAAGAATCAATCCTACACTTATTTTATACATCTCAATACTGCCTCTTTTTGTAAATTTGTATTGTTAATAAAAACCTAATAAAAGGGAGAAAAAAAACTAAGCAAAGTTACCTCATTAATACAGTAACAGCCTTTCAGAATGTCAAAAAGGACTTTTAAAACTGGAACATCCTCAGCTAAAAGGCTGAGAAATAAAAAACTCACTCTAGAGTTGCAAGTAAGTCAGTTAGTTCTCTGTTCTAGTATTTTTATTTATGAATTTATTTATTTACCGTTTGATGGCTAATACAGAGTAACAAATTATCATAATTTGTTTTGTTGGAGTGGATTTTTTTTTAAATGTTACTTGTACAACGTGTTTTTAAAGTTAACAATACACGTCAATAAAAAAGGGCTCTTACTCAAAGCCTGTATTGGATTTACACTTGTGTGTTGTTCGCTGTGCCTGTGGTGCACACAAGTTCATTTAAATCAACCTAATTACGGTACATTTTTTAAAACTGTAAAAAATGAAAAATTGAAAATACTTAATTAGATTTCAGTGCCCCAATTTACTTATGGACCAGTTTTTGCTTTAATTTACTGTCAATGCTAATCTGTGTTAATCTATACTATGTGGGCATCAAAATGGTTGCAGCAATAGTATACGTTTGGGAGACAACACAAAAAAGACTGGAGCCAAAGAGAATTGTGTGCCCCTTTCCTGCTCTCAGACAGAATATCTCTCCGTAAACTCTTTCTATGTTGCTTTCACCAGTCAATCTGGGTGCCAATACTGTATAATATTATTATTACCCAGTACTCTTAGCTAACGTTACATGAACGGTATTTGTTTTCGTTACTTCTTGTGTGACTAATCTGCCATAAGAAAATCAAACCCGTTATTTCCCTGTGTGTCTATTGTATAGAGTTCTACTAGGAACACACAGGGAAGTGCACAGCACAGCTTGCATGCAGTCAGTTTAATAAATAAACCAACTAAAAAGTGAACTCGCTTGCATTTATGCACTCGCGCTACACTTTTTTTAGACCTTACGTTAGGCAAGTACTTTTTTGTCTCTCTTTGTCTGCAGTTGGAGTTCATACCATCACAAAACTATGTACCGCAAAAAGTATCTGCGCAGTGCTGCAGCCTCCAATGTTAGTGTTGGTGTGCTGGGAGGAAGAGCAGTGACGTGTTGCACCACAGACCTGTGCAACGAACGGCTCCACCACTGCCCGGCTCGATGTGCTGCTTCGGGGGGGTTCAGCAGTTCTGCTTTTCCTGGTCAGCAAGATCACAGCGCTACTTTTCATTGCCCTTTGGAAGAGTCATGTGTGCAGTTAAATACCTTAGACTGTGAAGGACTGTTATGTGTTGTGTGGTTGAGTTTCTCTGTTGTGTCGCTTTGTTACCATGTATCTCTATCGCTGATTTTATAACGATAAGTGTTAGAGTATATGGAGGCGCCTGATATTGGGGTCCCGTGGGTGTTTTAGCAATTAGGTACACCAAAGGTTCTACCCTTCTCTAATAAATATGAACTTCACAATGAAATCGAAATAAATTCAAGTGAATTTCTATAATATTGTTGTACGTATTTCCCTGTGAAAAAATGTTATTCCACATTTATTAAACTGTAAATCATGAAAGAAAAAGTCTTGGTTGTCTGAATGTAAACTCCCCTTGATCCAAGACATATCCCATTGTGCAATGAGCCAGCCAGACGCTTCTGGAATTTAAAGGGTAAGTAGAGGAAACGATGTTTATTCTGTATTCCATTGCTAGCAAGCAGGAAATACTGACACTGTACTACAGAGAGATGTGAGGAAGCGAGCTGTGTCTAAAAACTCGCTGGTATGGCTAATTGTTCTAAAGATACTTGTTTTTGTATTCAGATGCTTAATATTTATTTGTCTCCTTTTATGAGAGAGCTTTTTATTTCATATAAATAGATAGCTATAGGTTTTTTTTTCTTTTCCGTTTTATCAATTTTAATGTATTGCTCTTCTTTTAATGTTTCCTTATACACTGGTGTAAATGGTTATATATATATATATATATATATATATATATATATATATATATATATATATTACACAAGCAAAGCCTGTCACGAGGGAGGATAGGCTATAAGAATTTAAGTGTATCTGACTCGACTTTTTTTGCGGAAGGAACGTGTGTTTCATGTAAAGCTATTTATTATAGATGACAAAATATATCGCATTTATTTGTTGCTGGTAATAAGTTTTATTTTAGATTTGTTCCCCTTTCAGTGCACCCTAATAATGTTTTTATTTGGTTGAATGGTTCTTAAACTTTGATTTGGTTGAATAGGTTACTTTCTTTAAAGAAATGTGTTAATCCTGATGAAAATTACTTATTTAACAATTTGTCATTAATTTAAATCTAATAATTTAAATTATTTCTAAGCATATTTAAAAACAGCACAGTATAGAATAGTATACAAAATAAAATTATGTACTTAATCTTAACTTGAAAATCGTGGCCTTGTTCATCGCGAAACGAATCGTATTGTGACCTTGCGTGGCACAATATGAATCGCACCACGGCCTGTGTATCGCGATACAAATCGCACCGTGGCTTGTGTATCATGATACGAATCGTATCGGGCTTGTGTATCACGACATGAATCGTATCGTGGCTTGTGTATCGTGATGCAAATCGTATCATGGCCCGTGTATCGTGATATGAATCGTATCGTGGCTTGTGTATCATGATACACATCATAGCATCACCTTGGTGTGTCGTCTCACCCCTATTTAAGAGTGTTATAGGGCCTTGTGACAGGACAGCTTTGTAGTAACGTACCCAGGCCAGGAAGCTGACAGACAGGCAGGTACTTGCAGGTTGCTGCGCTGCGGTGCATTTTTATTCAAAATAAAACAATTCAACAAAATCTAAATAAAAGTGCATACAAAAACAGCCGCAGTGCTTCTACACACGTAGCAATTGTTTTAGTTTATTTCAGTTTAATTTTACCTTGCTCTCTCTTGGTCTCGTTCCTCCTCTCAAACACCCACCCTGAACACAGAAAAACACCCGATTATATACACGTGACCATGGGCTTTGACCCAATCCACGCTACTAAACAACAATTTTTTTTAAAATAAACCCACAACAGTACATTTCTTTTCAAATCATATCACTACAACAATACATCAATAAATCACCATACATTTTATTGTACAATACAATCACTTGTGATTTCAGCCACACACAATACATACAACAATATTTCTCAGCAGGCCTTATTGTCCTCCTATCCTCGAGGGAGGGCTGGTCCACAGTCCAGTGCCTTTATGGCGTTACCCAGACCCAGCGACAGGACCGGGTGCAGTGGATGAGGCATTGGGAGCACAGGCAGACGACTACTCGGCTGCAGCCCCAGGCAGCGGTGCGAGCCCAGGCGACTGTGCAGCAACGTCTGGGGTATCTGGGGTACCTGGGAGGCACAGCGATCATAGGTCCAGACATTCAGCTTGGGTGTCTGGGAGCCCAGGTTGAAGGATCCAACCCCCAGGCGCCGGGCTGTGGCACAGAGGTGTTGGTCAGGGCTGTGGTAGAGGTGGTCTCCTGACCTCCCCCCCACCTTCTCTGTATCCGTCTGCTCCCTTTTCTTGGGCTATGGCCACAGAATTTCTGGCAGCGAAACTGCTGCTGGTGGATACCACAAATCCCTGGGAGATGATGTGCAGGCATCCCTAGGTGGAGACATGTAGGCATCCCCGGGCGGCGGCGAACTGACCTCCCCAAGTGATGCAGGCTTTGCAGCTCTAGGCATAGCAGAATAGGGCAGGCAACAGCAAGCGCGGACCCTTGTGAGGCGACGGCAGCAGTGGACTCTCAGGTGGTAGCTCCAGGTGGAGCAGCGGGTACTCTCCCTCTGGCGGTGGAGGCAAGAGCAGCGGGTACTCTCCCTGCGGAGGCGGGAGCAGCGGGTACTCTCTCTGGCGACGGAGGCGGGAGCAGCGGGTACTCTCCCTGCGGAGGCGGGAGCAGCGAGTCACTGTGGAGGCAGGAGCTGCGGGTACTCTCCCTGCGGAGGCGGGAGCAGCGGGTACTCTCCCTGCGGAGGCGGGAGCAGCGGGTACTCTCCCTGCGGAGGCGGGAGCAGCGAGTCACTGTGGAGGCAGGAGCAGCGGGTACTCTCCCTGCGGAGGCGGGAGCAGCGGGTACTCTCCCTGCGGAGGCGGGAGCAGCGGGTACTCTCCCTGCGGAGGCGGGAGCAGCGGGTACTCTCCCTGCGGAGGCGGGAGCAGCGGGTACTCTCCCTGCGGAGGCGGGAGCATACTCTCCCTGCGGAGGCGGGAGCAGCGGGTACTTTTCCCTGCGGAGGCGGGAGCAGCGAGTCACTGTGGAGGCAGGAGCAGCGGGTACTCTCCCTGCGGAGGCGGGAGCAGCGGGTACTCTCCCTGCGGACGCGGGAGCAGCGGGTACTCTCCCTGCGGAGGCGGGAGCAATGGGTACAATAATAAACAAAGGCGCGGGACAATCCACCACACTGTTATAGGACCTCCATGATCCTTGTGTTATAGAACCTCCATGAGACTTGTAACTGTGTTATAGAACCTCCATGATATTTGTAACTGTGTTATAGGAACTCCATGATCCTTGTGTTATAGGACCTCCATGATACTTGTGTTATAGGACCTCCATGATACTTGTAACTGTGTTATAGGAACTCCATGATCCTTGTGTTATAGGACCTCCATGATACTTGTGTTATAGGACCTCCATGATACTTGTAACTGTGTTATAGGAACTCCATGATCCTTATGTTATAGGACCTCCATGATACTTGTGTTATAGGACCTCCATGATACTTGTGTTATACTTGTTGTAACTGTGTTATAGGTTCTCAATGATCCTTATGTTATAGGAACTCCATGATACTTGTGTTATAGGAACTCCATGATACTTGTGTTATAGGACCTCCATGATACTTGTAACTGTGTTATAGGAACTCCATGATCCTTATGTTATAGGACCTCCATGATACTTGTGTTATAGGACCTCCATGATACTTGTAACTGTGTTATAGGAACTCCATGATCCTTATGTTATAGGACCTCCATGATACTTGTGTTATAGGACCTCCATGATACTTGTAACTGTGTTATAGAGCCTCCAGGTACTGACTACTTCTGATGGCTGGGAAACTTAAATCCGCAAATCCGTAGATGTTACTTTTAAACTCTGTTTTACAGTTGAACTATTACTTCCCCCAAACACACCTATGAAACATATCTTTATTGACGTAACATAGTTCTTAACAACCACACCTGAGCAAAGAAAAGGGTTGAACTTGCAGAACTTTAATCCACGCAATAATGCAAATAAGCTATACAAATAAACAGCTTTTCGTTCGAAATGTATCAGGAAGAAAGGAATGCTCTTACTGAGGAAGTTTAATGGAAGATTTGTGACAGCCTTTCTAATTTTTATTTAAATACTATATAAATATATGATCATATCCCTTACAGTCCCCACTGAGTATAAAATATCCCCATTATCCACAAGAAAATGAATCTTTTCCACATTATATGCACATTTTATTTTGGCCACTAAGATATTCAATTTAAATTAAAAGGCAGCACAGGAATAAATGTTCCTGGTAATTCCTCAGAATTAATGGAAATGAATTAATTTTAAGACATGTTCAATATAGTGTACAGTTACCAACAGAGTGCATTTTACTAGATCCAGGTCTAAGACCTGTACATATTAAGTCATTAGTAAAGTGTATTAATGTTTATATCAGAACTAATTATTCTACAGCAAGCAAACTGAGTAGTTAGGGTGATATTTCACCTGAGGAATATAAGAAAGGGCCCTCTACTTGCACGGAGGATGGGTGAATCTCATAAGGAATGTCTTTCTGCAGGTTTGTCTGTGTTACTAGAATAGACATAAGAAAGTAGATGAAAGAAGGGTCATAAATGATATCATTACAAGGGCATGTGTTGAAAGTTACAAAACTGAATGTGTTTTTCGGTGCTCAGTTTTCAATCTCACTGTAGCTCAAATTACTCTCTTCTGCGCTATATCAACATATATTTGACATCAATAATATTGTTTGTTTATCAATGTATTTCAGAAATACCAATTATATGTTATTTTGTATTATTGTTAATATGGTCATGTTACAAATGAAGAATATATATATATATATATATATATATATATATATATATATATATATATATATATATATATATATATATATATAGAAATATATTTTAAAAAATGCAGAGCATAGAAAGTTCAGAAATCTTAAAACTGACAGGCAATCCAATCTAAAAAATGCTGACAAAGAGGTAAAGGTTTTTAAACTCCTTTTCCACTCAATTTTCTCCTCTCATTCTTGCCTAATTAATGATAACTGATCTATAACTTGCAAAAGCACAAGTCGAAGTAGGACTTGTTGGTTTGGCCATGACCCCTGTTATACAAACATTAGCGAAACAAGGTCACACGCTATCTTTCATGTATAAATATAATGATGCAGATTACTGTGCAGTTAGCAACTGAAAGGACCACTTCCATTTATATTCCAGCTCTCTTGTTCTTCCTCTGAGAGCACTGTTGTACAACAACAGCAGCTAATGTGGTAATTCCTTTTCCTTCAACGTCATTTTTAACAGCGTGATGGAAACCACAGGAGTTTTTTTTGTTAATTTGTTTCCAGAATGTCAATAATAATCTTTTTTCTTGTGTTTGAATCACATCAAGGAGACCATGTCACCATTGAGGCGTGGCCAAGATTACAGCCAAGCAACAAGAACTAAAACAAAACACTATTAATTAGAGATAAGGCCATTGAATTTCTGAAGTCAATTACTTGGAATCAGAAAACAATAGTATTTAAGAGCACACCCTTCCTTTGCAAGACAAACTGAGACTGACGGACACTCCTACAGACCCACCATGAAGACCTCTCTGGCGTTGCTGCTTCTTGCTTTCATTAGTAGCCATGCAGGTAGGTTTAATTTAAAAAGATCATTTCTGCAGCACTACATGGAGTTTGTATACAGTTTGAAACAGAAGACACACAAGCTTTATTAATATGCACATTTCTTCTTTACCATTTATCTGTGGTTTTCCCAGCTTGTCTGGGCTTTCTTTTTTTTTTCCCCACTATGCTTTGGCTTTAACCTACTTGTATATATAAAAAAAAAAAAAAAAAAAAAAAAAAAAAAAATCTAAACACAATAGATGGAATCGAAAGGCTGTATATTGATACCCCGAAGATTGCACGTAAAACCTTTTGTTCTTAAAATGTGTGCATTCAAGTACAGTACTGTGTGTGCATTTAGTGCTTTTTACAATTTAAGGGGAGAAGGAACAAAGTTAACAGAAAAAAACAATGTGAGCACAGTACAGCAGCTTGAGACTCCTGTACTAAACTTCATTTAATAGTGCTACTGAAAGAGGTGTTCTTTCTCCCATGTTCAAGTGAAAGCTGATTTGAAGATTTGATAGTGTTTCTTTACATTAACTATGATATAAAATCAACTCTGTGAAGGCCCCCCTACAAACAGCACAATCGTTGTGTCATATAGTATTCGTTTGTGCCTGTAACAGGGCGGTAGGAAAGACTGCTGTTTAATCGTATTGTTTATTTTTAGAACGGGGTCTACCCCTCCGCCCGTGTTATTTTGTATTTGTTTATTGTATTGTGTTTTATTTTGTTTATAGATGACGGTGAACCGCAGTATTGTTTTGTTTGTATGTTATTTATGACGGCGTAGCTGTGTTTTAGTTTTGTTATTGTTTTGCAGCGTGGATGGGAAGACTCATCCACATTATAAAACCTGTGCAGAAGGTGGCCGTCTCCCGAATTAATGAAGTGATTAGTTTGTTGGGGTGTACGGAGGAGAGCGAGAAGAAAATAAATTTAAAAATATCTAGGATCAGTGAAGGCAATTGCCCAGCCTGACCAGGATCATATTTGTTATTATTGTGTTCGTGATTTATTTTTGTTTAAATCTTTTATTTTCGCTTGTTTAAATATTTAATTTAATTTTGCCACTGCACTGTACCCTTCTCTGCTCAACTCCTTCTTCTGGGCTGACGTCACTGTAAAGCCATTTCCTGCCACAGTGCTGTTGAAACGAACTTTTCTGCAGTTATGATTAAGATATTTACGATTATTTTGTAGGGGAAATGTCACGTTTTTTTTTTTTTTTTCAAACTGATTAAGCAACACACGAGAAATGCATATGTATATGTTTGTACAGATGTTGGTATACCACCACCCTAGGCTACTTGATGCATTTCGTAATACAGAATTATCCGAAGATGCAACAAAACGAGCATTGTTGCGGCGAAATGTAGTCTAAAATGAATCGCTAATTTGGAAACACGTCAGAATGTGATATGCAGGGTTTAAGTATTTCACTACCGCATCTCACCTAACCCATCTCTTTTTTTATGTGCCTTTTAGTTTGCAGTTGTGTTAAAAAGTCAAATCAACTATTGCTTTTGCTCTGCTGCTGCTAATAACGAACTTTATGGACAAATAATTGAAAATAGCCACTGTGATTTATTTAGTTGCAGGAAACCAAAGATAAGAATATCGGTGACATTGTTTACCACTATTGTGTCTTGTTTGTTTACTATAACACCAAAGGTAAACCTACTGTCTTTAAAATAGTTTCCACATGGCTGCAGTGATATTTAAAAAGCATTTCGACATCTGGAGGCACAGCAGGCTAAGACACACAGGAGATAAAGCATGGAAACAGTCTGCAAACAAATGCTTCAGCTTTAACAGGCTTCATGTAGAAACGGCCATCAGACCCGCATCTTTTAGTTATCTACAGTATTTGGTAAGACCGTAAAAAGTCTAACAGTAAGTATAATAATAGAGGAACATTTCAAAAGGAATGTGTCGGGGGCTGTATTTCATAGGACTATGACGATGATTCTGGCGAGTGGCTTCACTTGTTTGGTCACGGAGATGAACATTTTTCATAGGATAACCCATCCGTCCCCTCCGCACCATTTTAAATAAAATAAAGTAATAAAACCTTTCCTAGATAGGGTAGTGTGCTAACTGGATTTACAAAGAGTAGCGGGTAACTGCCACCACCTTTGATTACCCGGTAAGGTCAGGAGAGAATGGATTGCTATAAGTTGTATACACTAAAAGAAAAAACAGGAAATAGGACCGATATAAAAATAACCCCTTATTTATTCAGTGGAGAAAATACACTTTTTAAACTGTCATATACAAATGCTTGTATGCTTAGAAACAAAATCAACAATAATCACTATTAGCAATTTGGCGTGTTACCTAATCAGGATCAACGAGGATGCATAGACATCAATTGCTAAGGCTGCCCTTCGAATCAGTGATATTATGGGGCAAGTTCAGCATGGAAGAGGGGGTCTTGGTCTCAATTCAGCTTCTCCTACATGGCACAAGGCAACCCCGGCTCAATGGAGGAAGCTGGTACGAGGTGCAAAAGCAGGAGGAGAGGATGAGGTGTGTAAAGGCTGTTTCCCAGGACAAGCAGGGAGAATGGGTGAGACGGGAGAGTGTGGAACAACGCAAGATCGGCTGGCAAGACCTATGGACAATGGAACAGAGCAGGATCAGTTTCCTCATTAGATCAGCATATGATATTCTCCCATCACCACAGAACCTAAACCTCTAGGTGGGTGAGGATCCCTCATGTCCTTTGTGTTCATCACTTGCAACATTAAGGCATGTTTTGACAGGATGTAAGGTGGGTCTTAGCCATGGGTGGTTTACTTGGTGCCATGACCAGGTACTGCGATGTTTGGCCTTAGCATTGGAAGACAAGCGTAACCTGACCAGTAAGTTGCCACCAGTTCCATCAAAGCATTACACACAAAAGACAATATTCCTCTGTCCAGGAGAGCAACCGCCAAACCGACCGCCAAAGATGTTAAAACCAAGCCTCGTCCAGGACAACTGGAGCCACTAGAGACTGGAAAATGCTGGCAGATGTTGATCAACGGCTTATTTTTCCACCTGAGCTTGCCACCACTAACCTTCGACCAGACATTGTCTTGTGGTCTGGATCAGCACGCCTTGTTCATCTGGTAGAGTTAACAGTACCATGGGAAGATGCTGTGGATGAGGCGTATGAGAGGAAGAAACTTCGGTATGCTCAACTAGCTGCTGAAGCGGAACAGCGAGGATGGAGGTACCGGGTTTACCCAGTGGAGGTGGGTTGTCGAGGATTTGTGGCACACTCTACAACCCGGTTTCTCAGAGATGTCGGGTTCAGTGGCCAAGAGTTGCATCACACGGTGAAGAACTTATCTGAAGCAGCAGAAAGGAGAAGCAACTGGCTGTGGTTGAGACAGAAAGATTCTGGATAGGGATCTCAAGCACAATAGAAAGAAAGCAACGCTGATGTACACATAAGTAAGCTGGGCTGACTTGAGTGGGGGATAGAGGGGGGTGATGCTGGGACACCAGAATCACTGTCTAGCCCTCTTGAGGTATTGTGGGCTAGTCGACAAAACACAGAGGATGGAAGGTGCCTACTTGAAGACCCCAGAGATGTACCCCACTTAGCTCAATCCAGATGGCTGTCATGCTGATGCGCTGGGGAGACCACACTGTGTTTGATCCCTGGAGCCAGCATGGCAGCCATTGTGTGTGCTGATGCACTGGGGAGGCAAAATAAGCTGATCCCTGGAGCCAGCATTACACTTCAGCCAGCAACACCAGGCAGAAGGATATCTACATTAGAGGGAAAGCAATGCAAATGGATGGAGATGCAGATGGATCACATTAGTTTACTGTAAAGCTATGTCTTAGTAGGTGCTTATCTTGGCGAGAGCCGAGTTCAAATCAGCATGAAGTTTTAACATCTACAAATGCATAAAATTATCTATGAGTGCACACAGTAAAGCAAATCATTTAACTTAGGGTGCGTTCATGATACTTCTTTGCCAGCTAGATTGCAGATGGGGTCTGCGCCTGACGTCACTGGTCTATGCAGACGGCGCTTGGACAGTTTTGGGAGATTTCCCAGGCAGCAGCAGAGCAGACGGAGCAAACATGTGACGTCAGTTGACTTTGAATCTTCTGAATTCTGATAGCAGAAGAGTTATTAAGCAATTGGACCCTTTATGATCCCAGAGTGTTATAATGACAAATCAAAAAGCCACAGCCCAAAAAGAAAATAAACATACGAAGTATATTTTCAAATATGCATTTTATACATTAACAGATTCACGAACACTATACGTGTGTGTATGTACAGTGCTGTGAAAAAGTATTTGCCCTTTCTGATTTTCTGCTTTTTTGCATATTTCTGACACTGAATGTTATCAGATCTTCAACCAAAATGTAATATTAGATAAAAGGGACCCTGAGTGAAAAAATAACACAACATTTTGATATTTATTTCATTTATTTATTATGCAACACCCAATGCCTCCGTGTGAAAAAGTAATTGCCCCCTTAGACTCAATAACTGGTTACGCCACCTTTAGCAGCAATAACTGCAACCAAACGCTTCCTGTAGTTATTGATCAGTCTCTCACAGCGCCGTGGAGGAATTTTGGCCCACTCCTTCATGCAGAACTGCTTCAACTCAATGACATTTGTGAGTTTTCGAGCATAAGGTGCTCGTTTCAGGTCCTGCCACAACATCTCAATGGGGTTTAGGTCTGGACTTTGACTAGGCCATTCCAAAACTTGAAATTTCTTGTTCTTGTCCTTGATGTAGACTTGCTTGTTTGTTTCGGATCATTGTCTTGCTGCATGACCCAGCTGCGCTTCAGCTTCAGCTCACGGACGGATGGCCTGACATTCTCCTGTAGATGGCAAGTCGTCCAGGTCTTGATGCAGCAAAGCGTCCCCAAATCATGACACTACCACAACCATGCTTAACCGTTGGTATGAGGTTCTTATTGTGGAATGCAGTGTTTAATTTTCGCCAGACATAACGGGGCCCATGTTGGCCAAAAAGTTCCACTTTTGACTCATCTGTCCATAGAACATTGTTCCAGAACTCTTGAGGATCATCCAGCTGCTTTTTGGCAAACTTGAGACGTGCATTTATGTTCTTAGTGAGCAGTGGTTTCCGCCTTGCTGCTCTGCCATGAAACCCATTTTTGCCCAGTGTCTTTCTGATAGTGGAGTCATGAACACTGACGTTAGCCGAGGCGAGAGAGGCCTGCAGATCCCTAGATGTTGTTCTAGGGTTCTTTGTGACTTCCTGAATGAGTTTACGCCTTGCTCTTGGAGAGATTTTGGCAGGACGGCCACTCTTGGGAAGATTTACTACTGTCCCAAACTTTCTCCATTTGGACAGTATGGCTCTGACTGTGGTTTGTTGGAGCCCCAGAGCCTTACAAGTGGCTTTGTAACCCTTTCTAGACTGATAGGCATCAACAACTTTTTTCCAGAGGTCTTCAGGAATTTCTTTTAATCGTGGCATGATGTGCCTCTAGAACCTGTGTGCTGAGAACTTCATTCTGATGATAAGGGCCAAAGTTAGTCAGATTTATATTGGACAGGGCTGGCCCAAAACAGGCCTGATTGTTAACCAAAGTATTCAAACAGCTGACCCTAATTATCCCTTTAATTGGGTTGAGTTAATTAGGGGGTGTGGCAAAGTGGCTAGTGGAGGGGAACAGGTATAGCGGTGATGCGATGCAGGAGTGACAGGCAGACAACAGTTTCCAGTGAAAAGGTGCTTTTATTTATAATCCAGGTCTGGTGACCGTTAAATAATAAATCCCCGGCTATACACAACGATGTGTAAAGCACGGGGATAGCAATAATAGGACACAGTCCCGAACAAAACGAACACACGGTCACCAGTCCTGGGTGAGTGCAGACGTGCTTGTGGTGGGTGAAGACACTGTATTTCGTGACGGTTCCGTGCAGTGGTGATCCGGATTGTGCTGACCCTGGTCGACAGCTCCGGACAGGTGAGTTAACTGTCTGGTGGTGCAAAACGCAGACAATTACAAAACAAACACAACACGCAATTCCTCTTTACAACGAGAGCTCCTCTCTCGATCCTTCTCTCTCCAAGCGTTAACCCAAACGAAGGAGAAGATCAGCGTTACCCTGGCCCCTATATGTAATCCCGCATGATATCGAGATAAACGGTTGCAGCTGCCTTATTACTTGCAGCTGCCTCTCGTTTACCTCTCAAATCAATACGGTCTTACAACAGAGTCGCGCTTCCCTCCAGGCTGACCCACTTCCCTGACCCGGAAACGAACTGTCAGGCCAGCCCTTCCAGATACTTCTCCTCCCGTTCTTTAGCGCCCTCACAGGTTGGGAGGAAGATTCATCACCAGAACTCATCTTTCCGTCACAGGGGGGCAATAACTTTTTCACACCTGAAGATTGCATGTTTGATTACCTTGCACACCAAACACATGAAAGAAGCACCAAACTTTGGTGTCATTTTTTATCTCAGACTCCCTTTATATACTGTTACAACCCACAAAAAGATCTGACCAAATTTAATGTGAAAAAATGCAGAAAATCAGACAGAAGGCAAATACTTTTTCACGGCACTGTATGTGATTTTATATATATATATATATATATATATATATATATATATATATATATATATATATATATATATATATACACACACACACACACAGTGCCTTGCAAAAGTATTCAGACCCCTGACCAATTCTCTCATATTACTGAATTACAAATGGTACATTGAAATTTCGTTCTGTTTGATATTTTATTTTTAAACACTGAAACTCAGAATCAATTATTGTAAGGTGACATTGGTTTTATGTTGGGAAATATTTTTAAGAAAAATAAAAAACTGAAATATCTTGCTTGCATAAGTATTCAACCCCTGTGCTGTGGAAGCTCCCAGTTTGCACCGATGAAAGAAATTGCCCTAACGAGGACACAATTACCTTACCATTGGCCTCCACCTGTGAACCATTAAAGTTGCTGTCACATTTTGTGGATAAAACCCCCACTGTTGAAGGATCATTGGTAAGGCTGTGAATTTGAAGGAAAATGAAGACCAAAGAGCATTCTACAGAAGTTAGAGATAAAGTAATACAAATGCATAGATTAGGGAAAGGGAACAAAATAATATCCAAGTGTTTGGATATCCCAGTGAGCACAGCTGGATCAATAATCAGGAAGTGGAAGCTGCATCACACCACCCAGGCACTGCCAAGAAAAGGCCGTCCCTCAAAACTCAGCGCTCAAACAAGAAGGAGACTTGTGAGAGAAGCCACAGAGAGGCCAACAATCACTTTGAAGGAGCTACAGAGTTCAGTGGCTGGGAGTGGAGTAATGGTGCACCAGTCAACCATATCAAGAGCTCTGCATAACACTGGTCTGTATGGGAGGGTGTCAAGAAAGAAGCAGTTACTCAAAAAGTACCATCTGAAAGCACGTCTGGAGTTTGCCAGAAAGCATGAGAGTGACCCAGCTGCGATGTGGTCAGATGAGACCAAGATAGAGCTTTTTGGCCAAAACTCAAAGCGCTATGTGTGGCGCAAACCTAACACTGCCCGTGCCTCAAGACACACCATCCCTACAGTGAAGTATGGTGGTGGCAGCATCATGCTGTGGGGATGCTTCTCATCAGCAGGGACTGGGCATCTTGTTACAATTGAAAGAAGAATGGATGGAGCAAAATACAGGAAAATACTGCAAGAGAATCTGCTTCAGTCTGCTAAAAAACTGAAGCTTGGGAGGAAATTTACCTTTCAGCAGGACAATGATCCCAAGCACAAGGCCAAAGCAACATTGGAGTGGCTCAAGAACAAAAAGGTGAATGTCCTACAGTGGCCCAGTCAAAGTCCTGATCTCAATCCCATTGAGATTCTGTGGCACTATTTGAAAATTGCAGGCCACAGGCGTCGTCCAACCAACCTGAACAACCTGGAGCAAATCTGCCAAGAAGAATGGGCCAAAATCACTCCGACACTGTGTGCAAAGCTGGTACATACTTACCCCAAAAGACTTAAAGCTGTTATTGCAAGGTGGCTCTACCAAACATTAATGTGTGGGGGTTGAATACTTATGCAAGAAAGATATTTCAGTTTTTTATTTTTCTTAAAAATATTTCCCAACATAAAACCAATGTCAACTTACAATAATTGATTTTGAGTTTAAGTGTTTTAAAATAAAATATCGAACAGAACGAAATTTCAACGTACCATTTGTAATTCAGTAATATGAGAGAATTGGTTAGGGGTTGGATCACTTATGCAAGGCAGTGTGTGTGTGTATATATATAATTGTCTATTGTTTTGAAGACGGGTCTGCTCCAGCGCACCACCTAGAGTCTGTGCCGGATACTAGATTTTTCGCTTAGTGGATGCGTGACCTCTGTTGTTTCAGCTGAGGTCACTCAGTTTGCCGAACTTGGATAGGGTATGCGCAGACCAGTGTCAGCTGACATAGGACTCTCAAAAGTCTGGGCGACATGAATGCACCCTTAATCATCTGAAAATACACACATAAAACTGCAAGTGAATCTTCAAACATGTAGCCAATGGATGTGAGGCCTATTGAAACAGTATAGGATATTGTGCAATATAGCTATAGGGTTTTAAATAGTGCAAATTACAATAGTCATATAGTTAATAGTTCCAAATATCAGTAATTAACTAAGCAATTAAAAAAGATCCCCTCACAGTACAAAATCCCACCCCGCAATGCAATCAATTCAAATATGCTTGATCCCAAAGTCTTCCTTAACCGAAGGCGTACCCCAATCCTGCCCTCTGACATCCATATGGCTCTGCCTCTCTCGCTCAGACGTTCCTCAGCTCCACGTATAACACAGACACCGGCACAGCAATAAGTTTGAGATTAAGCTCATCAAAAGTAATACAGCGATCTTTATTCTTGGTTTGGCACAGTCTAAGAATATGTGAGCATCTCACTCTACTTGCATGTAGTTGAGCTTTATTTGAACCTCTCGCTCAGGTTCAGCTTCTTACAATTTTGAGCCTCTCGCTCACAGATCATCAGCATTCAGTCTCGCTCCCTCCCCCCCCCACAAGAGTCAGACTACCTTGAATGCAGCCCAGAATCTCCTGCGTGTATTTAGTATAGATGTAAGCAATTAAGCACGCAATTAGAGAGAGAGGTGTGTCATTGTGTTCATCACAATAATCTATGAAAAATAGTCGGGGTGGGCTATTTTCCAGATGGGAAAATAGCGTGACTTACCTCTGTATATCAACACATTGAAAATATGTCAATCAGTATGTGCTGAAAAACTTTAATTTTTACAGTTTTACTTGAACTGCTTTGTTTAAAAAAATGATACAGACATACTAAAATTCCTTGACCCATGAATATACTGTCATACTACTATTGTTGTAAGATGCCTTATTGTTTTGTATATACTGTTAATAATACAAATAATAATAATATTACCATTCGCTAGTGCTAAGTCAGTTAGTTAGTGCTGTGTTACCAGGTAGGGATTCAAGGAAATGCATGCACATGGATTAGAGAGTGGCTAGCATACAGAAAACAGAAAGTACTGATTAGAGGAGAAACCTCACAATGGAGTGTGGTAACCAGTGGAGTACCACAGGGATCAGTATTAGCTCCTCTGCTCTACACTCATGACTAGATTCTGATATAGTAAGCAAACTTGTTAAATTTGCAGACGACACAAAAGCAGGAGGAGTGGCAAACACCGCTGCAGCAGCAAAGGTCATTCAAAATGATCTAGACAGCATTCAGAACTGAGCAGACACATGGCAAATGACATTTAATAGAGAAAAGTGTAAAGTACAGCAATTGAAACTCATGTCACCTATAATATGGAACAGTACTTATTAAACCTGTCCCACACAATTGAAACTTGTGTCACCTATTGTGGAGGTATAGGCAAGGGTGCTGGAACTAGGGGTGCTGGGGGTGCGACAGGCTTTGTATGGCTTCCACCATCCCCACTTTAAAAATTGTTCCAGTGCCACTGGGTGTACGATATTGGCCATGGTGCCATATTGCAGCTACATTTTCCAAATGAAATTAGAGGAGGGAGTCGCTGGGACTGTCTTGAGTTTATATAGTAGAAAAAAGATATAATAATAACAACAATATTGCTGTGTTGTAAAAATTTTTCTCAAATGAGGATTATCAAGATAACAAGCTGTATTGTTTCTCTTCAGTGGAAGCGCTGTTGTGTTACCAATGTAATGCTGCTCTCTCCAACAATGCCTGCAACATGAATACCGAGAACTGCTCTGCTGGAGACACCTGCAAGACCACCGTCATCAGAACGAGTGAGTAAAGACAACAGCAAGCATGCATTTACCTCTCTGCCTAGTCACAAAACTGTATAGCAGCGCGGATAACAGATTATTGTTCGAATGATGATACAAGCATGAAAATGTGCATGTATAGTCTCATTGGTCCAATCAACAAGAAAAAAACAATTTTCTCTGCTCATGTCTATTTTTGGCACAGAAATTCATAGTTATGCTATTTGAGTGATCTTAGTGTCTATTTATATGTTTTTGACCATGCTGAAACTAATTCCGCTTATGTTTAATAATGATAACCTGTTGTTTGTCTCTGTTTGCAGATGGAGTTACTACCATCACAAAAGCGTGTGTCACAAACAGTGCCTGCAACATTGTTATATCCTCCAATGTTAGTGTTGGGGTGCGCGACGAACGTATAGAAACGTGCTGCAATACGGATCTGTGCAACGTGAACGGCTCCACCACTGCCAGGCTCAATGTGCTGCTTCTGGGGGCTTCAGCAGCTCTGCTTTTCCTGGTCAGCAAGATCACAGTGTAAGAGCAGCAGCACACAGCACTACTATCACAGCGTAAGGGCAGCAGCACCCAGCGCTACTCTTCATTGTTCTTGAGAAGAGTCATGTGTGCAGTTTTTCTCTTACATGTTGAAGTGTTCTTCACGGTACTATAAATACCTTTGACTATGAAGCTCTGTTATGTGTTGTGTGGGTGTGTTTCTCTGTTGTTTCCCTTTGTTACCATGTATCTCTAGCTCTGATTTTATAACGATAAGTGTTATAGTATATGAAGGTGGCACCTGATATTGGTGTCCCGTGGGTGTTTTAGCAATTAGATACACTGAAGGTTCTGCCCTTCTCTAATAAATATGAACTACACAGTGAAATGAAAATAAATTCAATTGAATTTCTGTAATATTGTAGCATGCACGGGGGAAGGCAGCAGCAGGGCTGGTAGGTGACGTAATCACATACAAAGACATAAGCCCGAAATACGCTCCTTGCAAAGGAGCCAGCTCTTTGGTACAGCGGTATTCGCACCCGCCCTCCGCCCTGCACGATACGCCTGCCTGCGTTAACCATTATTGTTGTAGGTACTTCCCTGTGAAAAAATTTTATTTTCTGTGGCATGGCTACACGTTTTTCCCACACTGAAGCAGGCAGACAGGCAGATGACAGCCAGAATGGAGGCATGGAGACACAGAAGTGCAAAACATTCCAGCACGATGCTCTGTATTTATTAGCACACAAAACAAAAAAAAAACAATAATGTCATATGACGCCACCAGCAATGGTAGTGTACAGAGGACGGTACAAGACTGTAAAAACACAAAAAATAAAACACAGTACAACAAACTATAAATCAGAGGTGCAGTGAAAACGGCAGGCCTTGCAGCAGCCCCGATCAGAGCGTTCACCCTGCTTTTATACTGACGCTCCGTTGAGACAAGCCCACCCGCCTGCTGGAAGAGCAGATTGCTTTCAGCTGCTGCTCCACGCAGACAAGTAAACGTCTCCGGTGGAGCGCCACAGCAGCTAAACAATTAAATCAATCTATTAACAATTAACCCAAAAACATACAATAAACTACATAGTCCCATGTGCAGGGCTTACGCCTGGCTCAGAATGGAACCCGTAGGGGCCCATTCGACAAAAACAAAAAGCATAAGGGTGGTTGGAAGCTGCAACCTCCATACCATACACCAGGTCAAGCGTTGTCATGGCATACGCTTGCCCTTGTTCCCCCCCAAAAAAGAATCATGGTGGTGGCACTCAAGCTCCACTTCAAGGCGTTCTTAGCAACCGCAACACTTCTGGCTCTTGTCCCCCCTAGTAAATCACCGGTCTTCTCTCACCATGTCTGGGACGTCCACAACTCGGAAGCTACATCCCCTCTTCAGCGCATCCCACTCTGACACAATATGTGGTATTGTTATGTGTTGTTCCTACACTGAAGCAGGCAGCCAGGCGGGTGAGAAACGGAATGGAGGCACGGAGGCACAGAAGTGCAGTGAAACACGCCAGCACGACATGCATTCCTGTCCCATCACCTATTATCTCGGTGCACCCACACAGTCCATCAATTCCCATGGGGTGGCTCCTCTGAAAATGCATGTGTGTGACATGCTGCAGTCCTGTTGTCCGTGCAAAGGGGACCCTGATCTTAATAACCTAGGCTGGCTGTGCGTGTGAGACAATGTTCACAGCAAGTGGCACCCCCCCCACCCCCCCTCCACAACCACCACCACCACCATGTTCGTCTGCCTCGTTGTTACAATATACAGACTAATGTCTTATCGCATTCAGAAATAGTGACACTTGCTTTTAAAGGGAGAGGCAGCATTTATGTTCCTGATGCTTTAAAAAAAAAAATGTTGTTGCATCTGCACCCATTTTTGTCACTGCATCATAATTTCTCATTTTGCTGTGGTTCAGTGGTACAAACAGATTGGTGATTATGATGGTGTGATTGAGGGAGTATTGTGATTGAGGAATCATATCATCATAAAGAACAACTGCCAGTGCGTACAGGTGCAAGCCTGTCATGAGCCAGCACTGGCACGCATGCCACAGGTTGAAAACCACTGCTCCAGGTAACCATGTTTAACCTAATAAGTCAGCAGAGGCAGAGTGGAAGTTACAGGAGAGGGGCCATTATTATTATTTTTTTTTAATACTGTTTATTCATTTTGAAGTTTTCACAAATACACTAAATCATATGCACAGAAGGAAATGCACAATATATAATCATAAAAAAACACAAATCAAAATACAATTGAAATTAAAAGGTATTAAATAATATTTAATGATTAATAATAATAAAAAAAACACTAAAAGTAGGAAAACAAGAGAAAGAGGAAAGCGACAGTAGAAGATATGTCACACCTTGCATTCTGAAGGCAGTGCAGGCGGTCAGGGGAGGGAAGCTGAGCGGGGTGGGGTAGGAAGGGCTGCCAGGCAGAGTAAAATTTCTCACTAGATCCACGGGTTGTGAATTTAATTTTCTCCAACTGGAGCATATGCATTAGATCCTTAATCCAATGGACAAACATTGGGGGGCAGCCTGCTTCCAGCAATATAAGATTTGACGTCCAGCTAGTAACGTTGCGAAGGCCAAAGTGTCAGACTGCATTTTAGACAGAGCAGTTCTTTCAGGTACAACTCCAAAGAGTGCAGTAAGTGGCAAAGGTTTGATGGGTGTATTAAATATCTGTGAGATTTTCAAAAATGGAGGACCAGAAAGGAAACAACCTGGGACAGCACCAAAACATATGGAAGAGACAAGCAGGTGCAGCTGCAGGAGCATCTGTCGCAGGTAGGGTCCAAATTAGGGTAGATTTTGGCTAATTTAGTTTTGGAAAAGTGAAGTCTGTGTAAAACTTTAAATTGGATTAACTCATGGTGAGCACAGATTGATGAAGAATGAATTCTGGACTGAATAGATTCCCAGATGTCATCTGGAATGTCAGACCCAATGTCCTGCTCCCATAAAGTTTTCAACAAATTCAGTGAAGGACAAACAAAGGATAGAATCAGACTATAGATAGTAGATAGAATACCTTTCGATGAGGGATTTAGCACTAAAATTGAATCAACAGGTGATGCAGGGGGCAGGGAGGGAAACTGCAACAGCGTACGAAATTACGAATTTGCAAATATCTAAAGAAATGTGTTTGAGGCAAACCAAATTTAAGAGAGTTGTTCAAATGATGCAAAATTATTATCAATATATAAATCCTTAATATTCGAAATGCCATTAGCACGCCAAATACGGAAAGCAATGTCTTGCACCGAAGGGGGAAATAGGTGGTTTGTATCTATGGGAGCTGAAATCGAGAAGGACTGGAACCCAAAGTGCTGTCTGAACTGTGCCCAGATCCGTAGAGAATGACAAACGAGTAGGTTCTTACTAAATGTAGTTATACAAAGTGGAAGTGGGGCACATAAAAGAGCAGATAAGGATGATAAATATTCTGATTGTATGTTACTGGTGCGTATCGAGGAGAGAGGAGATGCATATAATAATTTTATCCAGTTAATAATGTTGGGGACAAAGCCAAATTTATGTAAGGTCATAAAGAGATAATCCCATTCAACACGATAAAAGGCCTTTTCTGCATCAAGCGAGAGAAGGATCTCGGGTAACTGTGAATTTGAAGGGCTGTATAAAATATTAAAGAGGCACCTGAGATTAAAATGTGACTGTCTACCCTGTACAAAAACAAAACAAAAAGGGAAATGGGCCGATAAGAGCTGCAGTCGCGGTGATCTTTATTATTCGTTATGAATAATGATATTGAAGCTCTATACAGGGTGGGGGGGTTATTTTGAATTGGAAAAAGATTCAGCAAACATCGAACTCAATAAAGGGGAGAGTTGAGAACTGAATTTTTTATAAAACTCTGGGCCCGGTGATTTCCCACTTTCCATAGCCCTCAAGGCAGAAGCAATTTCATCAATGGTGCATGGGTCTTCTAAGATAGCCTTAGACTGTGGATCTACTTTGGGAATGGTTACATTTTCAAAAAAAAAGTATTAATTAGAATCTCATCTTTAGGAGATTCAGATCAGTAAAGACAGGAGTAAAAATTGTTAAACTGATTGTTCATCTCCTGTTGGTCTATGGTAAGTGTGCCTGAATCAGTACGAATTTTACTGATGGTGCGAAAAGCTGCAGACTGACGGAGCTGCCAAAAGTTTACTGGCTTTATCCCCATGCTCATAAATATTGTATCAGGATTTAGTTAAGACCTTGTGGCAAAGTGTCCCACCCCTGTGCTATTTATTTGTGTTGTATGTTGTGTGCTAATGTTGGTGTATAGTCATGGGTACACAGGATATAAACAGGTCTGTGTAACACGAGTGGGTTTAAAATGTATATTTGTATTTAGGCATGAAGACTGCACAGCACTTCACGTGCAGGTAAAATGTAATAGTATGTGAGCACGGGAATTTCACTCGATTGATTCACGAGACTCCAACTGAATGATTGATTAGCAATCGAGTCTCGGTACAGCAACTGCGTTCGTGAGTGGAGAACGGGTGTGGAGAGGAGCATTAAAATAACGTTAGAGAGAAATAGCAATTGCTAAGGCGTGCTGGAGGGTCAGCGCGGAACTTGTGTTCGTCCACTTGTTTTGTCTGTTAGTACGTTTTGTTTGTCTATTTATTTTGGCCGCAAGTGCTATGTCCTGTTTTGGTGTCAGCTTCACCAAAAACTTACTTCTATGTATTGTCTTGCTTCTTCCTGGTCCGTGACATCACCACGCACCTGCGCACTGCGACCATCCTGCCACAGACCTGTTCAGCCTGCTCTGAAGACAGGAGACTAAATTTTGATTGCAGAGCGAGTCGTTTTCCGTAAAGATCAGTGGTTGGGGAGGCTGCATATTGCTGATCAGTCTGCAGAATAAGGTCAGTTAGTTTTGTGACACAGGGGGTATGCTGCTTTTTGCTTTTAGAATATAAGAGATAATTTGGCCATGAAGATGCTTTTACTATCTCCCACAGAGTAGCAGATGTACTTCCTGGAGTTGTATTGGTATCAAGAAACAGAGTAATATGGTTGGAAAGAAAATTAATAAAGTCCTCATGTGACAGTAACAATGAGTCAAAACGCCAGGGAGCTCGAGATGGAGCTTTCTCAAAAAAACATCAGTTCCATAACATAGGGGGCTTAGTCGAAATCACTATACTTTGGTAGGCACAGGAACGAAGGGGGGGAAGTGCTTTATTGTCTATAAAAAAGATGTCGATCCGGGAAAAAGTGTGGTGTACCGGAGAAAAAAAAAAAATTCTCTAGAGGTAGGAAACATAAAACTCCATACATCAGAAACTTTGTAAGCCTCTAAGAAAGTAGGAATTATTACTGATTTTGAGGGGGGACATGCGTTAGTTGAGGGGCGGTCTACAATTGGATACAAATGCGAAACTGGTCTGAGGTTCTTAAATGGGTCTCCTGCAGGTATACAATTCCCACCCCCAGCTGCTGGAGATGGGTTAAAACGTTCTTACGTTTGACGGGGTGGGTTAAGCCCTTCACATTCCAGCTAACAGAATGAACTGGGCAACCACCAGATTTAGATCCGTTAACAGACACCCCCTTTTAAAAAAATATATATATATATTTTTACTAAGCTTTGTGTCTTCTGTATAAAAACAGTCTCCCCTTCCCGCTGGCATTTACTGTTTGTTGCTTGTACGTGCAGCAGTAACGTAACAACAGACCACCCCCTGACTTTCCCCTACCACTGTTCGGTGTGAACAGGGGTCTGTGGACTGCAGAGTGACACGCAAAGAGGCGGCATGCGCGCCTTGTCCGGTGTGAACAGCCCTTAAGAGTGTACGTTTTACTGGCACTAGCAGCACAAATGTCCAGCACTGCTGTGAGAATCATATTTACAGTCTTCCACTGACAATGTAGTTAAGTCTACAAATGAAGGTGTTTTTAAAAGACCCATTTAGCTTATTGCTGGCATTACAATAAATAATAATTCCAGTTGGTATGCGATGCTCTGGGAGGGAGTAATAATTTGATGTATGATTTATGCAAATCTGAGCAGTTTTCCTGCCTTGTCCTGGCATTTTTGTCTTTCTCTGGCTTTTACCCATTCCCATTAAGCAGTTTAGTAACAGTGCAGCAATGTCACGTGAGAGTAATCCTGTTTACAGTACTCCACAAAGAAAGTATAGTGTTTTACTGGCATTACAATAACCAGGATCAAATATGAAACACTGGTAAAAAAGACGTGGTGACTCACTCGTCGCCACACAGGTGTACTGTTGAGTATCACTTGATTGTAATTTAAATAACGCCCCCTTTAATGTAAATGCAGAATTAATCTATATACACAATATACCTAATTCCGCAGTTGTGGAAAATCAGTAGTCCTAGGGTGCGTTTTCACACTATGACTCGGTCATCAGGTCGTCTAGTTGTGTGTTTTCGTGACGAGGTCACTGGTCCTAGCAGTCATGGGTCCACTGAACCAGTGAACCGGGTTTGTGGCACGGTTCATGATTGTAACCAGAGGTATTGTGGGATAGAGATTTCCTGTCAAGATGGCGACGCAAGTGTTACAGTTTGTTTCTGTACCTTTTCTGAAAAAGATGGACAACAAACATGTACCATGCTCGTGCAGCCCGGAGTGCAGGAAAGAGGTATTAACGAGGGTTTGAGTTCCAGTGAAAAATTGCTTGATATACCCCAAAAATAATCACATTTCATTTGCAGTTTACTGCACATATAACACTATAACAGTTACACTTCATAGAGTCCCACAAGGCTGAGTGGAGATGATTGTGTAAATGTGTTTAATATTTTAATGTACAATGTTTTTTGTAGATTATAAAGTCTTGTATAATAATGGGTGGGGGGGGGGGTGATAAAATAGACAAACAACAAAACCTCATGGCATGCCTTGATACATCTGTAGTACACAATTTAAACAGTTAAGTGAATCTCTAAGTTATTTACCGAGAGGAACGCTAGTTCCTCGTACAAGTTAGAAACAAGTTGGCAAGCCAGAAAAAATATGTCATATTAATTGATTTGGCTGATGCTTTTAGCCAGAGCAATTGACATTTGTATACCTATATCCATAAAGTATGTTTCATGTAAAAAAAAAAAAAAAAGAGTTTGTTATACAACGAGACATTAGTCCTTTTTCACTTATATCATATGTGGAGTAGTGGTTACAGCACTGTGCTCTTGATTGGAAGGTTGTGAGTTCCATCCCACATGGGGGATACGCTGCTGCTTTACACAGATTGATCCAGTAAAAAACCCAAATGTATAAATAAGTAATTGTATGTAAAAAAAAAAAAATGTAACAATTATAAATTGGCCTGGATAAGGGTGTCTGGTAAGGAATAAAATAATAATTTTCAGGCCTGCTTGGTACTTGGATGGGAAACTGCTTCGCAATACCAGGTACTTTAAACTTTTCTTTGGAGTTACTCAATGGTGTAGTCAAGGGTATATGCAGGTAAATGCATTTACCCACTTTGAATTTGGACAATATCGCTCACCCACTTCTCAAATAATGGATATAGAGTTTACTCACTTCTATTCTCCTGTGATGTGCAAATCGTGTGTTAAAGACAATATGTTTTAATGGCGAGCGTCTGTATTCAGAGAATGTGAGCGGAGCAAAGCAGTGACAATTACGCTCACCACTCATAATAATATCTGCTGCTGAAGCTGAATAATAGCTGCTGAAGCGGAACAGCAAGGATCGAGAGTCCGAGTTTATCCAGTGGAGGTGGGTCGTTAAGGATTTGTGGCACACTCTACAACTTGGTTTCTCAGAGATGTCGGGTTCAGCGGCCAAGAGTTGCGTCACACAGTGAAGAACTTATCTGAAGCAGCAGAAAGGAGCAGCAACTGGCTGTGGTTGAGACGGAAAGATTCTGGATGGGGATCTCAAGCACAATAGAAAGAAAGTACACTTAAGTAAGCTGGGCTGAGCTGAGTGGTGGACGGAGGGGGTGATGCTGGGACTCCAGAATCATTGTTGAGCCCTCGAGGTGTTTTGGGCTAGTCGACAAAACACAGAGGACAGAAGGTGCCCACTTGAAGACCCCAGAGATGTACCGTACTTAGCTCAATCCAAACGGTTGTCATGCTGATGCGCTGGGGAGACTGCACTGTGGTTGATCCCTGGAGCCAGCATCGCAGCCGTTGTGTGTGCTGATGCACTAGGGAGGCAAAATAAGCAGATCCCTGGAGCCAGCATTACACTTCACCATGCTTCACAGTAGGGATGGTGTTCTTTGGGTGATGTGCTTTGTTGGGTTTGCACCAAATATAACGCTTTGCATTTAGGCCAAAAAGTTCCATTTTAGTTTCGTCAGACCACAAAACTTTTTGCCACATGGCTACAGAATCTCCTGAGTTTTTTTTACATACTTCAGACGGGATTCAAGGTGGGCTTTCTTGAGTAATGGCTTTCTTCTTGTCACCCTACCATACAGGCCAGATTTGTGGAGTGCTTCGGATATTGTTGTCATATACACACTTTGACCAGTCTTGCCCATAAAAGCCTGTAGCTCTTGCAAAGTTGCCATTGTCCTCTTGGTAGCCTCTCTGATCAGTCTCCTTCTTGCTCGGTCATCCAGTTTGGAGGGACGGTCTCATCTAGTCAGGGTCTTGGTGGTATCATACACCTTCCACTTCTTAATAATCATTTTGACCTTACTCCAAGGGATATTCAAGGCTGATATATTTTTATATCCATCCCCTGATCTGTGCCTTTCAACAACTTTGTCCCGGAGTTCTTTTGAAAGCACCTTGGTGCTCATGGTTGAGTCTTTGCTTTGAAATGCACTACCCAGCAGAGGGTACATACAGGAACTGCTGAATTTATCCTGAAATCATGTGAATCACTACAATTTAACACAGGTGGAGGCCACTTAACTTGGTGTGTGATTTTGAAGGCGATTGGTTACACCTGAGCTAATTTAGGATTGCTGTTACAAGAGGGGTGGACACTTATCCAACCAAGTTATTTCAGTTTTTATTTTTAATTAATTTGCTACAAAATTCTAGAATATTTTTTTCACTTGGAAGTTGTGGGGTAGTGAACGAACCAAACAGGATAACAGGATCAACCAACAATCATTGGGGTGCAGTTTTGCAATATGAAGAACTTGTGAAAGGTGAAAGAAAGGACAGAATGCTCCATCACACCCTTAGGTTCAGAGTCAGATGACCGGGGACAGAGGAAGGGTAGAAGGAGAAGTGCTATGTTTGCTTAACCATAAAATGCTTGCTTAATCTTAACTGGTTTCTGAAATGAACATAACAAACGCATTGGTGGGGGGGGGGGGTTAGGGTTAGGCGTGTCAAATCCTGATAGGAGCAAGGGATTTTATGTAGAAACTATATAACCCATGTACATGCTTTGCCCCGGCAGAATACACTGGTTACTGATAAAGTGACCATTATTCTCCGGAGCGCTCTGTTGTTTGATGACCACTGCAATAAACCTTTGATGCAACAATCGGTGGCGATTGATTGTCTTTGACATCTCTGCACTTTATTTTACAACAGTACAGTAGGATGTGTAGATAAATGAAAAAAAAAATAATAATGCATTTTAATTCCAGACTAAGGCAATAAAATGTGAACATTTTGAAAGGGGGGTGTAGACTTTCTATAGGCACAGTATTCGTTTTTTTTTATATAGTATATATATATATATATATATATATATATATATATATATATATATATATATAATATATATATATATGTGTTGTATATATATATATATAGTGTGATATATATATATATGTGGAACAATATATATATATATTTCGTTAAAAGTATATAGAGTCAAAGTTTTTTAAAGTACACTAAAAAAAAAATGATATATATATAATATATTTCCCTTGCAATGCCCCTTGCGTGGTGTTTCACGTTTGTGTTCTCCCTCTAAGCAGGATGCGAAGTTTATTGTTATAGGTCACGTTTTACTAAACATTTTTAAATTAATAAACAATTACAATAATGAACACTATTGTAGTATGTTGCTTAAAACATAATAACACAACATTCATAATAAAGTTATTGTCTATAACAGTAACATGATTAAAGCTTGGGACTCCCTGTCTGTAGATTGGTGTTTACATTATCGTCAGCTTTTCTTATACAAATACAGTATTGGTAAGCAATAATCAGTTTGTTTGAAAACCAGGCTTTAATCACTGATAATAGGGGCACAGGCGACGATTCCGTGAGTGCTCCGGGGCTCAAGCACCAATGGGAAAATAAGATTTGGCACAGTGCAAATAAATCACCTGTTCTGTCAAATTATAGTGTGGATGCTTCACAAGCAGAACTGTTATTGCAGCGTTTAAAAATATTAAATCCTTTTATACAAGGTCTCCCAGCTTTCCTGAAAAGATCTGCGGTTCCCTTGTTTTCTTTTGTATTTGTTTTGCTCTCATTAGTATCTATAGTAGATACATCAATCATATATATAAATCATAATTAATAGTGCCACGTCAGTCACATTGAATATGAAAGAAAAATAAGTTATCGGTGTGATCGATTGTCTCTGATCATCTCTGCACTTCATTTTGCGACCCAACAAATTGGCATAGTCAGCAGGATTCCAGGATGTTTGTTGCGCTTCTGTTGGTGTGCGGACTTGTGATTAGATGTCTGGGGTAAGCGATACCGTTTGAGTGCATAGCGGGTGAACTGGAATCCAAAAACCTGTGGGTTGTGAAGTTGCATAGGTGTAATGAGTAAAAAGGCATTGGTTGTGTTCATCTGGTTGTAACTAGGCAGGTGAGTGTGTGTCTGAGGGCGCCGTCACTGCATAGTTAGGCTGTCAGGTAAAATCCTTCTAGTAGCGGGGTGGTGTCCCCACTACATTAGTAGTTGGTAGCATTCTAGTAGTGGGGTGGCGTCCGCATTACATTAGTGGTCGGTGACCAGTACAGCAGAGTGTATCTAGGAAGCGTGATCAGACGATACAGCTCAGAGGGTGTAAATCTAAAAACATTTTTGTTGGCGAGATACATTGGGGTGGTGTTAGTGTCATAGGACAGTAGTTAAAATGACAAGCTCAAAGCCTCAGCCAGGAGTGCGAGAGTACTTGGCTGAAAAATGGGCAGACAGCAGGGAGAAAGCACTAAAAAAAAAAAAAAAAGGTTGGCAACCAGATAGCCCAGACCACAAGCAGACTGAGTGGTTTCAAAAAGGAACAAAGGACTTGGTACAGTGCCAAAAGGGCTTTGGCTAAGAGTAAGCATGCAGAACCCTTTCTTGATGTAAAATCAAGGGGAGAAGAAAAGGACGAAATAGATTGGGGTTATTTAGAGTGGAAAGCCAGAGAATGACAGGTAGAATAATATTTGTTTTCTTAAATCCAGAATTAAATCAATGTTTTATTTTCAAGAGTTTGCATATTGATGATTGTTTAATTTGTACTGAACTAAACAGGGAGATAGCGTTTTCTTGAATGGAGAACATTTGGTTTAATGAAGCACCAAGGTTACTAGTATTAACTGGTTTTATTTGCACATATACAAGATGTTTTGTTTATGTTGGTCACAATTAATTTTTTACGGAGCTTCTAACAGGAGAGATGATGATAACTAGATTAATGTGGTAACTGAGACATTAATAAATCATGTATAACACAATGATAGTATAAGTCAGGGACTAAACCTGAAACGAAATAAGGGATATAGAAGAGAACATTACAAATATTTTCGCGACAGATACTAGTGTGTGTGTTGTAAAGGACAGTTGTATTGTGTTTATGTTGTATTGTGTTGGTGGCCGACCATGCTAGCAAGCTGTATGGTTGTGAAGATTATACCATACACGTAAGACTATAGTCATATTTTAAGTAGCAACAGTTGAGCATAATGTGGAGTCTCTGAACTGGGTGTTACATATGTATGTAATATATATTTGTCTGTTGGCTATTACATGTTGACCTATTTGTGAGTTAGGACAACCTGTTAATAGGAAAAACATGTTACATAAACCGTCACAAAGTGGGGCGGATGAGGGTATTGGCATAAAACCCTAGTTAAAGTCCATGAGCGCACCCACAATGTGTAAATTTAAGGTGCCAAGGAAAACAAACCATTAATAAAATCCACAAAGTGGAGTAACTTGTCATATTGGAAAATTATATTGGTAAGAAGTCAGTTTAGTATGATAATTTTATTAATAAATTGCTTGGGTTAGATTGGTTTTGTTTAAACAAAAGATAAAGCAACATTTTAGAAATGGCAGATGTTTAACACTATGTGACCTTTACATAAGAACATAAGAACATAAGAACATAAGAAAGTTTACAAACGACAGGAGGCCATTCGGCCCATCTTGCTCGTTTGGTTGTTAGTAGCTTATTGATCCCAAAATCTCATCAAGCAGCTTCTTGAAGGATCCCAGGGTGTCAGCTTCAACAACATTACTGGGGAGTTGATTCCAGACCCTCACAATTCTCTGTGTAAAAAAGTGTCTCCTATTTTCTGTTCTGAATGCCCCTTTTTCTAAACTCCATTTGTGACCCCTGGTCCTTGTTTCTTTTTTCAGGCTGAAAAGGTCCCTTGGGTCGACACTGTCAATACCTTTTAGAATTTTGAATGCTTGAATTAGGTCGCCACGTAGTCGTCTTTGTTCAAGACAGATTCAATTCTTTTAGCCTGTCTGCATATGACATGCCTTTTAAGCCCGGAATAATTCTGGTCGCTCTTCTTTGCACTCTTTCTAGAGCAGCAATATCTTTTTTATAGCGAGGTGACCAGAACTGAACACAATATTCAAGATGAGGTCTTACTAGTGCATTGTACAGTTTTAACATTACTTCCCTTGATTTAAATTCAACACTTTTCACAATGTATCCGAGCATCTTGTTAGCCTTTTTTATAGCTTCCCCACATTGTCTAGATGAAGACATTTCTGAGTCAACAAAAACTCCTAGGTCTTTTTCATAGATTCCTTCTCCAATTTCAATATCTCCCTGTAACAAAGTGCCCGCCCCTGTGTATATTATCTGTTATGTGTTGCGTGTGGTGTGTTTAAATGTTGGTGTATAGACATTGGTACACGGGATATAAACGGGTCTGTGTAACACGAGTGTTTAAAAATGTATATGTGTATTTAGGCACGAGGATTGCACAGCACTTCACGTGCAAGTAAAATGTAGTAATATGTGAGCACGGGGAATTGCACTTTATTAATTCACGTGCTGGGATTCAAGTGAATAATTAATTGGTAATTGAATCCCAGCACAATAGTATATATAGATGCACGTTGTCACATACTGGGGTTGGGTGTTCGGTGAGCGGAGAACGGGATTGGAGACGGAGGAAATAATAAGTAGTAATAATAATAACAACAAAGTATCTGCTCACCGTGTTTGTCAGTGTCTGTCCGTGCACCGTTTTGTTAAGTTTAGTCTGTTTTCGTTTGTCTATTTATTTTGGCGTAGAGTGCCGTGTCCTGTGTTTTTCGTGTTTGTTAAACCTTTTATTTTGTATTAAACCGGCGCCAACAGGCGTCTTCATCACTTCATTTCATCCGTCCTGTGTTTTGTGTATTGCATTACCTTTCCTGGTTCTGACGCCGCCCACTTCGGCCGTCTCTGTGACACGTGGTGTCCTGCGTGGGATTTAACAGCGCCTCCAAGCGTCAGACCAGGAGAGGTTTTTTTTTTTGTGTGGGAGAAAAAAAAAAAAAAAAAAAAGGGGGGGGCGTCTTTGGATTACAAAAAAAAAAAAAAAAAAAGAAAGAAATGGGGAGAAGCAGGAAAGAGGATAAAGAGGTGAGGGACAGGGAGGAGGAGTGCCGCCTAAGGGCCAGACATCCCCGGCGATGTAACCAGTCCTTGCCGGGGTGCCTCCTCTGCAACCAGGACCATCTCTTTGCCAATTGTCCCTTCCGCTGCCCCTACCAGGAGGGAGAGGAGGAACTGCCACAGAAGAGGAAGGCAGAGGTCCCACCGCTGTCTCCACAGCCGCACCAGTCTCCTGCAAGGGAGGAAGAGCCGCACCAGTCCCCTGCAAGTGAGGGAGAGCCGCACCAGTCCCCTGTATCAAGGGGAGACTACACACCGCTCCCACCTCCACCACCAGGAGACTACACGCCGCTCCCACCTCCATGGGCAGGCGCAGAGCAGCAGGAGCTGCCTCTGCCTCCGCCACCTCCACCGGCAGGCGCAGAGCAGCAGGAGCTGCCTCTGCCTCCGCCACCTCCACCGGCAGGGGGAGAGCAGCAGGAGCTGCCTCTGCCTCTGCCTCCTCCACCGGCAGGGGGAGAGCAGCAGGAGCTGCCTCCTCTGCCTCCTCCACCGGCAGGGGGAGAGCAGCAGGAGCTGCCTCTGCCTCCTCCACCGGCAGGAACAGGGGGAGAGCAGCAGGAGCTGCCTCTGCCTCCTCCACCGGCAGGGGCAGAGCAGCAGGAGCTGCCTCTGCCTCCGCCACCTCCACCGGCAGGAGCAGAGCAGCAGGAGCTGCCTCTGTCTGCCACCTCCACCAGCAGAGGGTGAATGCCTGCTGGTATCACTTCCCCCACCAGCAGAGGGTGAATGCCTGCTGGTATCACTTCCCCCACCAGCAGAGGGTGAATGCCTGCTGGGTCCCTGTCCACCAGCAGAGGGTGAATGCCTGCTGGTATCACTTCCCCCACCAGCAGAGGGTGAATGCCTGCTGGTATCACTTCCCCCACCATCACGAGGAGAGGAGCTGGAGCTTCCTCTGCCTCCACCTCCATCAGGGGGAGAGGAGCAGGAGCTGCCTCTCCCTGCACCACAAGGGCCAGGACTAGATGCTGGCGGTCCTCAGCAGCCCTTGCATAGGCTGCTGAGGGAAGCACGGGGAAGAACCTCCCGGCTGCAGTGGCCGAAAAGAGGGCCAACACCCGCACCCCAGCTTGTCCTGACTGCCAGCCTCGCTTCGCCCAAGGATGCCAGCCTCGCTTCGCCCAAGGATGCCAGCCTCGCTTCGCCCAAGGATGCCAGCCTCGCTTCGCCCAAGGATGCCAGCCTCGCTTCGCCCAAGGATGCCAGCCTCGCTTCGCCCAAGGATGCCTCTGCATCGCCTGGGGTTGCCCGCCGCTCTGCATCGCCTGGGGTTGCCCGCCGCTCTGCATCGCCTGGGGTTGCCCGCCGCTCTGCATCGCCTGGGGTTGCCCGCCGCTCTGCATCGCCTGGGGTTGCCCGCCGCTCTGCATCGCCTGGGGTTGCCCGCCGCTCTGCATCGCCCGGGGTTGCCCGCCGCTCCGCATCGCAGCCGGAAGTACTGTGGCCGGAACCCCACGAAGGGGAGCTGCCGGCCACGAGAAGGGGGAGGAGGTCTGGAGACCGCCAACCCCAGCAGCAGTTTCGCTGCCGGAGAAGGGGGAGGAGGTCTGGAGACCGCCAACCCCAGCAGCAGTTTCGCCGCCGGAGATCGTGGGGGAGGTCCGGAGACCTGCTCCCTCTGCAGTTTCTTCCCTGCAGGAAGAACGGTGGTTGAAGCCCCACCAAGGGGAGCTGCCGGCGCCGAAGGAGGGGGAAGGTCAGGAGACCACACCCCAAGCAGCCTTTCCGCTGCTAGGACTACCCTGGCAGGAGAATGCTACCCTGCTGACAGCATTACGACCTGTGGGCCCCTGGAAGCCTCTGGTCCTGGCCAAGGACTTTGGGCGGGACTTTTGGGCTTTTAAGGGGGGAGGTGGCCATTGAGGCCATGTGTGCTTTGCACAGGAGGGGGTATATGTAACAAAGCGCCCGCCCCTGTGTATATTATCTGTTATGTGTTGCGTGTGGTGTGTTTAAATGTTGGTGTATAGACATTGGTACACGGGATATAAACGGGTCTGTGTAACACGAGTGTTTAAAATGTATATGTGTATTTAGGCACGAGGATTGCACAGCACTTCACGTGCAAGTAAAATGTAGTAATATGTGAGCACGGGGAATTGCACTTTATTAATTCACGTGCTGGGATTCAAGTGAATAATTAATTGGTAATTGAATCCCAGCACAATAGTATATATAGATGCACGTCACATACTGGGGTTGGGTGTTCGGTGAGCGGAGAACGGGATTGGAGACGGAGGAAATAAGTAAAGTAGTAATAATAATAATAACAACAAAGTATCTGCTCACCGTGTTTGTCAGTGTCTGTCCGTGCACCGTTGTGTTAAGTTTAGTCTGTTTTCGTTTGTCTATTTATTTTGGCGTAGAGTGCCGTGTCCTGTGTTTTTCGTGTTTGTGTAAACCTTTTATTTTGTATTAAACCGGCGCCAACAGGCGTCTTCATCACTTCATTTCATCCGTCCTGTGTTTTGTGTATTGCCTTACCTTTCCTGGTTCTGACGCCGCCCACTTCGGCCGTCTCTGTGACACTCCCATATGATATTTATAATGTACATTTTTATTTCCTGCGTGCAGTACCTTACACTTTTCTCTATTAAATGTCATTTGCCATGTGTCTGCCCAGTTCTGAATCTTGTCTAGATCATTTTGAATGACCTTTGCTGCTCCAACAGTGTTTGCCACTCCTCCTACTTTTGTGTCGTCTGCAAATTTAACAAGTTTGCTTACTATACCAGAATCTAAATCATTAATGTAGATTAGGAATAGCAGAGGACCTAATACTGATCCCTGTGGTACACCATAAGTATGGGTGGGAACACATAAACTGTGTTCACGAAATAGCCGAGTGCAGCTCAGACTGTGAAGAGGGACAGAATCTGTCACAGTTTGAGAACGGAAAGCTTTAGTTCAGGAGTTGATATAAGAGAGTGGATTAAAATAAAATATGGATCCCAACGGCGATGCAATAGGACTGGAAGCTAAAAGTTTAGCTCAAAGAAGCAGGGTAAGATAAGATTCTGGGCGTGTTGCCAGAGAGCAGGCAATATGCAGATAAGGTGCCTGGGCAGTTGTCCAGCAGCAGAGAAGTGTTAATAGTAGATGTTGAAGGCACAGCTCACAGCTGCGAAATCACACCAAGTTTGGAATGAATACAATTTTAAGCAATGCTTTAATTGTGGCCGTATTTATACTTAAAGATGATTTGGTGGAAAGTGGCAGTGGCTACAGGAAAGTCTGAAACGGCAGAGGAACTGCAAGGAGATTACAGTGAATATGTAAGAATGTTGCAACGGCTGCAGGCACAGATAGGGGAGTGACTTGCGATGGTCTCGGTAGGAGCAAAGGGGGGAGGTAAGAGGCCACCCATGTAAAATGTTAATTGATACTGGGGCTGGAATCTGCCAATCACGGTAACAAAAGAGTTTGTAGTAGTCAATGGAGGTACGTAAATAGCATTTAGAACTGAACCCGTGGAATTTGTAATTGGCTCAAAATCCGCGTTAGTCGACATGTATCATGTTAAAACGCATGAGCAAAACATTTTAGGGTTAGATGTAATGCATGTCTCATCTTTCCCTCTCACACTCCAGGACTTGACTGAGCAGTACCCAGAAGTGTGGGCTCTGCACAGCAAAGACTGCGGTAAGGCAGTGGGCGTGTTTATCACAATTGAAGGAGATGCCCATCTTCCACAACGGCAGTACCCTGTCAAGCCTGAAGCAGTGACAGCAGTAAAGGGCATTATTACTGATTTACTAATGCAAGGGATTGTAGTCGAGTGTAACTTCCCCACCAACAGCTTTAATCTGGCCAGTCCCTAAGGGAGAGGGCAAGTGGAGGCTTACAATCGACTACCAATGCTTGAACCAAGCCCTGCCCAAGATGGATAGAGATAGTAGCTAACACCCACACGATATTGACTGAAGTACCAGCTGAGGCCAGCTGGTTCTCAGTCCTTGATATAAGCAACAGATTCTGGAGCCTATCGATAAGGCCTGCAGATCAATGGAAGTTTGCTTTCACGGTGCAAGGGGTCTGTGGCAGGCTGGCGAGTGGATAGAGGCCCAGAGACAGACTGCAGTTCAAAAAATATATACTTTTATTATAAATAAACACAAAATAAGAAGGCACAAGGGCAAAAATAATGATGTTTAAACACAAATAACCAAACAAAAAAAGCAAAACTTACAAAAATAAAGATTTCCAGGCTGGGCAATGCCTTCACTGGATTTAGAAAAATTTAGACAACCAAACAAAACCAACCTGCTTCCTCAGCTCCCTCCTCCCAAATGAGAAGCAGAGGCCTCCTTTTATGTCAGGTGGCTGGGCGCTGATTGATCGTTAATTAAGTCAATCATTTAATCAACTAATCAACCCCAGCCACCTAAACATAATAAACCCAGGCAGGTAGGGGAAATTAACCCCATCCCTGCCAATTTAAAAAGGGCAGAGCTTTGCTCTGCCACAGGGTCCAATACACCTGGACTCGCATGCCACAGGGGTATCATATTAGTATCCCAGTAGTGTTCCACCAGTGTCTTGCCAAGGCTCTGAGACCCTTGAAAGACAACTCGCATGGCACTATTTTGCAATATGTGGATGACTTGTTGTTGTGTAGTACCTCTCTTACAGAAGCGAAGGAACTGCTGAGGGCCACCTTGCTGCTCCTAAAAGTCCAAGGGTTCAAGGTCAACCCAAAGAAGGCTCAGCTCTTACAACAAGAGGTAACGTACCTGGGACATATTCTCAGCTATAACAGCAAGACTATGAGCCCAGATAGGAAACTGGCCCTCACCTTGATACCCAAGCCTCAAACTGTTACTGAGTTAAGACAGTTTTTGGGTACCATTAATTACGTCAGGGAATACATAGAGGACTATGCTATAGCAGCAGGACCCATGTACTCACTACTAAAAGACACACCCGAGAAATATGAAGCTATTGAGTGGACTGAGAAAGCAGAGCAGGGGTTCAACGACCTGAAACAAAAGATCAATGAGGCCCCTGCACTAGGCATACCCAGTCCAGCTAGGGATTTTCATCTCCAAATCACAGTGAAAACACACTATACACTGTGTATGTATCCTAAAACAAAACCAAAGGCAGTGGGTACACAAAACCCAGACAAAGCTCTACCAAAAACGATTGACACATGAGCCACCCCCACAAAAGGTGGAGTGTCTAACCACAGAAGCAGATGTCCTCCAAGTGGTCAAATTGACCCCTGTGGGGTACTTGCCCACTAGGGCTTTGCCGATGGCAGCTGGCCTTGATTTATACAGCGCGTATGACTACCTGGTGCCTTCAGGAAGTCAAAGCCTCGTTTTGACAGATATACAAATAAAAGTACCACCTGAGTGCTATGCCAGGTTTGTCCCTCGTTCCGGCTTAGCAGTTAAGCATGGCATATGCATAGGGGCTGGCATAGTGGATGCCAACTATACTGGAAATGTAGGTATCCCCAAAATACTGGGGCTGAGCCCTTTGAAATAAGAGCTGGCGATCGGGTAGCTCAGCTTGTATGTGAACGGATTTGCTACCCACAGGTCAAGGAGGTCTCAGGCCTCCCCTCGATGGACAGAGGAGCGAGAGGATATGGATTCTCTGGAACGAAGGCATAACCATGAAATGTTTTGTGTCGAATGTATAACCATAAAGTGTTTTGTCTTGACTCTTTAGATCAATCCCCGGGGACAACGCATGCAACCAGGAGGAAAAACAGGTCGTGCCTCCATACATAGGGGCAGAACGACCTTATCCCCTTGACCAATACTGTAATGACGTCTTTACACCCTGCAATGACACCTCCCCTGTCCCCAGACCTTCACCCCTTCACCACATGGGTTCATAGAGGTGGGGGAACCATCAGGGTTCATTGAGGAGGTGGTCTGGCACCGAGTCACAGTGCATTGTGATTACTCATTAGAATCGTTACAGACCCATTGTTCTGATTTCTTATCTCTGATTAAGATATTCACAGACCAAATGAAAGATGAACTCACCCGATACGTAAAACAGAGTACTTACCAGTCCACTGATAGCGCAAGCGAGATATTCTATCTGAAGCAACAGGTTGGTTTGGGGCAGCTCATGAATAATGTGAATGCTGAGTTTCAGAAACAGCAGAATGATGGGACAAACTGGTATAATGCTCAAAGCTTTATCAATACAGCTACAGGGGTACATTATAATGCTGTTGCTATTAAATTAGTGGTGAAAGCTTTTAAGGACTTAATTACAGCCGTAATGACAGATGTGAATGTTACACAACATGAAGAGTGATGTTATAGAATGGGGACCCTCATGATGGCACATGTTAATCGTGATATAACAAATCTATTAAATAATAGGCTCCCCATCTCAAACAGATCATCTTTACAGAATAAAAAAGGAAGCCTCGGAATTGAATGGGCGGCTGACATATGGGACGCTGTACTCACCCGCCCAAATCGAGACTCCAGACATACATTACCAAATTATGATCCTTTCAGGGACACCGATGCAACGCCAGGCATTGTGTCGGGTACAAGCGTTGGGGATGCCAGAGGGAAACCATGTCTATACCCTTAATAATATAGGATGGGTAGCTAATGGTAGTATGTTTAATATTGAATGTTGTATCCAAGTCAAAAAAAATTGTTGTATGTACTTGTAATGCTTGCATGAATTCAACTAATCTATCATTGAGGGCGGTCGTACGCCCATTACGGGGGTTTGAGCAGATTGTGCAACTAAACCAAACCCATTGGTGTGTGACATCCGATCGGCATCACCTATCAAGGGGTACCCGGCTCTGTGCTACTAATATTAGTTATTGCTTACATGTAAATTATACTGTGACTTTAGGCAGCCATGTTATACATCCCTCACCCCCTCAGCTGATTAAGTATCAGGACCAGCAAGCTAGTGCATTTTTGTATATCAAACAATTAAGAAAATAACCGAGGCTCTAACTGAAATTCAACATGAAGCTGTGTTAGCTGAGGTACATGCTAAAATGGCTACTGATTTGGCTAAAATAAATCTGTCCCGGACATCTGGTAAAGATTGGGAGTTTGGTAAAGGTGGACCTGACTGGTTTGGGTGGTGGAACATCTTGGGTAGGATTGCATCCTTAGGCTCATTTGTGTGCCTGATTATTGTACTCATCCTGTTCTGGAGAATGCGGAGGAACATGCGCACCAACAAGAGCGCAGACATCTACAACATCAACCCCTGAGACCTGCACCCATCTACCAAAATGCTTTGAGCATTTAAGACATTAGGTCCCTGACAAGTGCTAGCAACCTCTGGCTGGGACCCGAAGATCAAGTCCTATGGTCTATCTGACCTATGGTCATGGACCATAAGGGGGGATTGAAGGAACCGAACAGGACAGCAGTATCAACCAAAGATCATTTGGGTGTGATTTTACAATGTTTAGTAAGGAATTTGTGAAAGGAAGGGGGAAGGGTGGAATGTTTCAGTACACCATTAGGTTGGGTCAGATGTCCAGGGGCAGTGGGGGGATGGTAGAAGAAGGGCAATGCCTGCTTGCTTGCTAGGTCATAAATTCCAGGTTGAAGTGAACATAACAACCACAATGGAGGGCAATCATGCCCCACAGCTATCCTCTGTTGGTTGAGTATATGAGTTTAGGGAGTAGGGATGGATGAATTGTCTGCCGAGTGCCAAATCCTGATAGGAGCAGGGAATTTTATGTAGAAACTATATACCCCATGTATGTGCCTTACCCCGGCAGAATACACTAGTTACTGATGAAGTTACTGTTATTCTCCGGAGCGCTCTGTATTTTAATGACCACTGCAATAGACCTTTGATGCAACGATCGGTGTGATCGATTGTCTCTGATCATCTCTGCACTTCATTTTGCGACCCTACACTGCCCCTTTACCAGCAATGGTATTAGGAGGTACGCGGCGGGCCTTCCAAACCCAAAAACAAAAACAAATAAACTGGACTTTGTCCGTCCCCCTGCACGGCAGTGTGCGTGCTCGGGTCCTGGGAAGCGTGGTGCGGTGCAGGGGAGTGCTCTCGTGTCTGCTGATCGTTGACCTAGCTCCGCGATCTCACTCCTCACTGTTCTTGTAAGAATAACCAAGAACACTTCAGCCTGTGTCGAGCACTTTCCTTGGCACATGTGTCTCAGCATCTTTATTCTGGTTACAGCACAGCTGATAAGGGAATGAGCATTTCAATGTAAAGTGGAGCGATCAAAAAAAGAAGCCAAGTTAGAAGCAACAATTAATTAATTGTGTGAATGTTTTGCCCCGGCACCTTCTCAATTGTGCCTATTTGCTTGATGCTTGACAAGGCTGCCCCAATTGCTTCTCCTAACTTGTGCTTTTGTGTTTGATATTACCACTTTAAACGGCTGTTGTGTTTTCCTAACTTGTTTTTTTACATCTATAACATTTGTTATAGATTTATTACACTGAATCACTGCTAAAAAATCTTTAGGAATCACACATTTGCCAAATCTGCCATCATGCAGGATCAATGCAGTTATTATTTTTTATGGATACAGTATCAACAGGCAATAACAAAAACTACTTGCATTGCTGCACATAACCTCATTGATAACTGCACAGACTGGAACCACAATAACTGGAACACATTACAACATACGGATTTTAACTGCTTAATCTGCAGCTGTTCATTGTTGTTAATCTTGGCCTTTTTCCATTCTGCTCAGCGGGTAAAAGTTCCAGTCTTTGGCTCTGATGCTGTTTTAAAAAAAATCTAGTATGGTTTTTTAGTATCCTGTCTTCTTTTCTTTTTTTTATGCACTTCCGATGATAATAAAAAATAACAGTTTGTAACGCAGCATATGAATGACGTTGACGTAGTTGATTTTCATTGGTCAATTTGCCTTGCTACGGTACCTACAGCACTACTGTTGGATGAAAATGACGGGTGAGTTGAATCCGAGCCTGATCCACTTTATACAGCAGAACCTCATGATCCCGCTCCATTGAAACCAAACTCCATTCCCTTTTTTTTAAATACAATGTGCTACTGATCTTATGGTCTAAATTGTTAAAACCGAGAAGGGGGGGGCGCACCTGTTAGCGAATAGTTTTGTGATAGGCGTGTGCTCTGAAATGTATCAGACACTGGATACTTACACATAAATCTGTGAATAGCATGTACATAGTTATATATATTCTGCAATTGCTATTGGTTCACATTTGTACACTTTCTTTTGTCTTGATTTTGCAGTTCTGAAATAGTTAGAAAATACATAAAAAATGCCTTCTGATATTTTTTCACATGTTTTCCTTGTTAGGGTGTCATTAATTTGCAATATGTTTGGAACCTGAATGATTGCTCTAAAGTCACTCTAACTCAGTTTTTTTTAAAACATTTTTTTGCAATGTTCCCCTCATATAAACAGTAATGAATAATATAATAAATAACAATAATCTTTATTTTTATATAGCGCCTTTCATAGTGGACCACGTCACAAAGCGAGACTAGGGTGTGTTGTGAACTATGCATCAGCTGAGGAGTTACTTATAACAACGTCTCACCCCAGAGACGGAGCACAAGCAGGCTCAGTGACTTGCTATGGATCACACAACGAGCCTGAGGCTGAGCTGGGATTTGAACCGGGGACCTCCTGGTTACAAGCCTTGTTTTGGTTGAACAAATTGGTATAATTTTCTTTCCTCGGAGTACCACTTACATTGTGATTTGAAACATGTTTTATGTAAATGAAGTCACTTTAATTCAATTTGAACAGCGCATAACTAGTGTTGTTTTGCTCCCCAAAAACAATACGACCTGCCCGACCCGTTCTTGCGCTGAGCTCCCGTTCACAGGTTCTTGGGCAAATGTCGCTTCAGCTTGTTCTGTGGGGGTCACAACGCGAACGCGCCCCCAGGGAAAGAGCACGCTGGAGTCGATTTGTGACGCATTTTGGAATATTATACTGTCTGGAATGTGGGGAAAATGTGACCTAACACCTCACCCTTAAATACCTGATAAATATCTTTGTTGTTTTTCAAATAGAAACTATGATCTGTGAAGTGTAATGTACAAATATAGGTTCAAAAGACATTTTTTAACCGAGTATGTAATGCTGGTATCATGTCATTATTTAGACGTCCCCCACTGTATACACAAATGGAGCCGCCGAGTTAAGGGTTGGAACTGACGCGTCAAAATACAAGCAACGTCAGACTGATTTAGGCAAGGGGTGGATTATAACAGTGTGTGTCTGTTGTCTTGTTTTAAAAAATAAACAAGCTAACCAATGTAATATCCTGCATTATGTCACGAGTCACTGTAACAGAAAACGGCAATCAGTATATCATTTCATAAAACGCTTGAAGGAGCGGACTGAAAGTAACGTATGCTCCCCTATGCTTTTGAGTTGCTGGCGCATCGGAAGCAGGAAGTTGGCGCGTCCGAAGGAAAACATTAAGCTGTCAGAATCTTGACGTGGAAATACACACGGAGTGGGTTTGTATGTAAGTCTTATAATATTTCGCTTCACTAAAATTGCAGGGCATACAGACTGAAACAATTACCCCGACAGCAACTTTCCTTTAACACGTAATAACATTGCACTAGGCAGGTAGCTTTAGCCCTTGAAAAAACATGTCACTGTATTTGAATCAGAGTGGTCAGAAATGTTTGTATCTTGCGAATATAATGACAAATACAAGCGCTACAAGCAGCACATACGGTAAGAGGGTCGACTAGACTCCGTGCATTGCAGTGTGTTGAGTACATAATGCATGCAAGGCAGCTATTTCAGTGTCTTCTCAGTTTACCTGGAGTTTTGTGTAGTTACCGGACAAAGACACGTGATTTGCTTTTAGCGTTTACTTTAATGTAACCAGTATAGGTGCCCCACAAATGCAAATCATTGTAATGTTCTTATTTTGCTCGAATCAGGGTTTAACGTGTACTGACAGGTTGGATATGAATTGTTAGTTTCCTCCTCGTGATACTGGAGTCACTCTCAAATGTATTTTAATACAACTGTTCCGGTCCCTTCAGGGGCTAAGATTTATCAAAGAGCCAAAGACACACTGAGACAAGACTGCTGCATAATCAGTGTTTAATGCTTATTTTCTACATCGTGAGTTTCAAATAAATAAATAAACACATTATCAATCAATCAAATTATTTGTATGTAGGGCCTTTCATAGGGAGCTATTTCATTTGACAAAACGTTTCACAGTACAACAATAAAAAAAAGCCATCAAAACAAGACCGAGCAATAAAAGTAAAATATAAAAACATAAACTACAATCACACTCCAAAGGCTTGAGAGAACAAATAGGCCATGCCAGGGAATCTGCAATTCTCAATTAAGGGAGGGCATTAATATTGATCAGCTGTGATCATACTGTTTGGTTAAAAAGGATGAAGAGGCAACTTCTTCTGTGCAGTACAGATTCTCGAGAGGAGGTAACATGCATAGTGCAAGAGACGCACATTTTTCCTCCAAATCTACTAGTAGAGGAGACTGGTAGACCAATCAATAAATAATCAAGCTGAGAAAATGGTTGATGTGATAGCAAGCCATGACAAAACCACAAGTCAACCAAAGCAATAGGAGTGCAATGGGGGCTGAACTGAAAAGGGTTGCTGCATCTGTATAGTTAAAGAGCATCTTGGTATTGGTTTGAAGTATCATTGTTATCTCAACAAATGTCTTCTTTTTGATTAGGTTCACTTTGTATAGAAGTTTCTGTTTCATTGTCCCAATTATGTAACTTTTTAAGAAGTTTAAAGTACAGTTGTGCCCTCAAAAGCTGTACTAATAAGCCTTGATGTATCCTGGTGAAGTGTTTTGTTTACTCCTCCAGATTGTGGTTCAGTGGAGAATGAGTGTTCCTGACTATATGCAGTGTGCAGATGATCACCAGACTCTTCTGGTGGTGGTGCAGCCGGTGGGGATCGTCCCAGAGGACCAGTTCTTCCGGATCTACAAGAGGATTGCTTCAGTCAGCCAGATCAGCGTCCGTGATTCCCAGAGGGTACTCTTCATCCGCTACCGACACCACTACCCGCCAGAGAACAACGACTGGGGGGACTTCCAGACTCACCGCAAAGTGGTGGGGCTGATCGCGGTGACTGAGTGCACCTCAGCCAAGGAGTGGCCCCAGACCTCCGAACGCTTCCACGACCACAAGGAGGTGTACGGCACCACGCTGTACGATTCTCGGCTGCTGGTGTATGGGCTGCAAGGGGAGGTCACGGAACAGGCCCGCACTGACGTCGCCTTCTACCCCAGCTACGAGGAGTGCGAGGACGTGGAGAGGAGAGTGGAGGACTTCATAGAATCACTCTTCATCGTTTTGGAGTCCAAGCGCCTGGACAGGGCTACTGACAAGTCGGGGGACAAGATCCCTCTGCTGTGCATTCCCTTCGAGAAGAAGGATTTTGTTGGGCTGGATACTGATAGCAGGTGAGTTATTTTCTGGTTGCTAAAAGGTATTATTATTAAAATACTGAGTGGTGTGGTGCTGCCCTTTGCTTCTGGGCCTCCCTTCACCTTTGTGGTAAGTGTTTTATTCATTCACAAAAGCATTCACAAAAGCATAGCAAAGTGGACAGCTGTAAACACCCTCTGTGTATACAACTGTTTTCTTTCTGATAAATCTAATAATGAGGCTTTTTTTTTGTACTCGCCAGGTATTTGGATTTCAATTATAATTTTTTAATTAATTGCATAATGTCTGTCACTCAAGCTGTATTTAGATAATTTTTTGTTACACGTTCAAGACAACAGTTATGTTAGTGAGCTCACACGTTAAACTGATCTGTAGTCCTCATTTATTGCACAAAACCTCTATCCAAAATATTGCAACCCCCACAGACACAGTATTTAGTCCGTTCAGTGTGTGAGCAGGGCAGGGAGGGCAGGAAGGCGTCTGTCCAGTGTGTGAGCAGGGCAGGGAGGGCAGGAAGGCGTCTGTTCAGTGTGTGAGCAGGGCAGGGAGGGCAGGAAGGCGTCTGTTCAGTGTGTGAGCAGGGCAGGGAGGCGTCCGTTCAGTGTGTGAACAGGGCAGGGAGGGCAGGAAGGTGTCCGTTCAGTGTGTGAGTAGGGCAGGGAGGCGTTTGTTCAGTGTGAGAGCAGGGCAGGGAGGTGTCCGTTCAGTGTGTGAGCAGGGCAGGGAGGGCAGGAAGGTGTCCGTTCGGTGTGTGAGCAGGGCAGGGAGGGCAGGAAGGCGTCCATTCAGTGTGTGAGCAGGGCAGGGAGGTGTCCGTTCAGTGTGTGAGCAGGGCAGGGAGGCGTCCGTTCAGTGTGTGAGCAGGGCAGGGAGGCGTCCGTTCAGTGTGAGAGGAGGGCAGGGAGGTGTCCGTTCAGTGTGTGAGCAGGGCAGGGAGGGCAGGAAGGCATCTGTTCAGTGTGTGAGCAGGGCAGGGAGGGCAGGAAGGCGTCTGTTCAGTGTGTGAGCAGGGCAGGGAGGGCAGGAAGGCGTCCGTTCAGTGTGTGAGCAGAGCAGGGAGGCGTCCGTTCAGTGTGTGAGCAGAGCAGGGAGGCGTCCGTTAAGTGTGTGAGCAGGGCAGGGAGGCGTCCGTTCAGTGTGTGAGCAGGGCAGGGAGACGTCCGTTCAGTGTGTGAGCAGGGCAGGGAGGTGTCCCTTCAGAGTGTGAGCAGGGCAGGGAGGGCAGGGAGGCGTCCATTCAGTGTGTAGGGAGGGCAGGGAAGTGTCCGTTCAGTGTGTGAGCAGGGCAGGGAGGGCAGGAAGGCGTCCGTTCAGTGTCACACTTACATGTTTACATACACTGAGGGTTTTTGTTGATGTGAAATGAAAACAGCAGGATTATTGTCTTTACTAAAATGTCTTGAATATACATGTATGTGATGAATATTGATGAAGATGTAATATCACCTGCATGTTTCTATGTCACCTTTCATTGTTTATGCTTTTATGTTTGTGTTGGTTTTCTCTTGTTTTATTTGTCTTCTTTTTTTCTTTCTTTCATACTGTCCTGTGAGTTTATTATTGGGTGTGAAAAGGTGAGATGTAGCCAGTATACAATGTAGTGAAATCCATAATGTGGTCCATTCGCTTTTGCCCTTCTGCCATGCAAGAAACCTCTAATGTCTCTGTGATTGTATGTTTCTTGGTTCATAACTGAAAGCCTATAGCATTAACATTTCTTTTTGTTAAAAGGAAATGTATTTCATGCTCAAACAGCAAGGTCGCAGAAGCATCAGGGCCGCCACAGTTCAATCATGCCATTTGTCTAACGTCTGAAGATCAGTGGGCAGCTTCTTTGTAACCCGCGTTCAAGCATGTTGCGTGGCTTCACCCATCGAAGCAACGATTGTTGCAATGCAGGGGTGGAAGTAAGACTCTTAATTACATAGCAGTTTCACCCACTCCAGGTTTTACTACAAGCTTGGTTAGCCAAGCTTGTATAGATAACAAGCTCGGGTGAGTCTTATTAAACTCAGGAATGGACAAACTGCTATGCAATGGAAGTTTTATTTCTAGCCCTGCCATGCTACTGAACCTTGGAGACAATGACCATCCCAGGGATGACCAGTAGGGGTCACTATAGCTTTATGAGGTGAACTGTATGCTGCAGATTTTCCTCCCAAACCCCACAGGTCCCTGTGGATCCCAGTCCAGTTGTTAGTATCTCAGCTTGATTGATATTTGAACACTGCTTACCTGACACACTGAACTCCAGGTGGCAGTGCTTTTGCAGGTGGAGAGCCACTGCAGGAGTCTGTATTGGAATGACAGATTCACATGTATACAGCAATAGTTTTACTATCCAAACAAAATTTGATTTGACGGACACCTCCTGGTACCAATTACATTTCGCTTTTGTACGTTTTCACATCCCAATCTTTTTGTTAAAATGCAAAAAATACTCGGGTGCTGGTGCTGTTAAATGCAAAGTCTTGCAGTGTACCAGGTGGCACACATTATGTGCTTTGTGGATAAAGACTCCAATATGCAAAGTCAGTGTCATCGTTTGTGTTCAGCTGATAAGGGGTGACTGTGTTTTGTTGATTTCTATTTGCATTAAAGAAACAAGAGCATGTTGGATGATGTGGGTGGAAGGTTGCGTTGGTTGAACTGACATGGCCTGACCTGGCACCCAGTCATGGAGGTCATGCTGGCTGTGGAAATGCTTTTGGGTATGAATAACTTGAAGGTTAAGTGTCTTCAGTAACACAGACTTCAGCTTGAAACAGCACAGCACCTGTCAGTAATTCAGTAAATCATTTGCAGTATGCCAGAGCTTTGCCGGCTTACTTGCCCAACACAGTATGTGTGTGATATTTATCTCTTAACATGCAACTGCCTAATGGAGTCACTGTAAGTGCCTGCTTTTGCTTAATCTTGTATTTTGAATTATTTAAAAAGGCATATGTACTGTAGGGACATGATAATAATAATAATAATAATAATAATAATAATAATAATAATAATAATAATAATAATAATAATAATAATAGAAAGGTGTTTACCACGCTAATTACTTTTACTGGTACCTCCCTTCTTGACATGTGTCTCTTGTTATCCTTCTTTACCTATGAGCTTTTAAATATTGGTATACATTAATGACTTGATTTTAATAAGTGACTTTTTAAAGTAAGAAGTCATATGCAATATAATGTAAGCTACAGTACCTAGTACCATATTTGAAACCCAGAGGACTGTACTGTACAAATTTGATGAATCTGTTACAGGTAAAAAAAATAATTTAAAAAGGAGACAAATCCTCTGCGTTTGCTGTTTTTAAAACTGCCTGTGTTTATGGGATGCAGTTTAACCGTACAGGCGCTGAGTTTTCAGTAAAGAGCCATTGAGCCAGGTGTAACGTGTTCTTTATGTCTCCAGACTGTGTGCACACTTGCAGTAGCATTTCTCCTTTGTTGCTTTGGGTGAAAGTTGTTTCGCCTGCCTTTGTTTTGTACTGTCCTCATGTCAAGTGATTCGTGTTGGGCTGGAAGTCATGATTTAGATTTAAAGACATTTTTAGCATTGGCCATGCTTAAGCTGCTGTACCCTTATTTCCGGTTAACCATACATGTGCATAAGCAGAGCTTCTGCTAAGCGGGGCGTCCAAGCATTACCCCCCTCCATCCCATCCATCCCCCATTCAGCTCAGCCCAGCTTACTTACACACATCGGCATTGTTTTCTTTCTATTGTGCTTGAGATTCCCATCCAGAATCTTTCCGTCTCAACCACAGCCAGTTGCTGCTCCTTTCTACTACTTCAGATAAGTTCTTCACTGTGCGACGCAACTCTTGGCCACTGAACCCGACGTCTCTGAGAAACCGAGTTGTAGAGTGTGCCACAAATCCTCGACAACCCACCTCCACTGGATAAACTCGGACTCTCCATCCTCGCTCTTCCGCTTCGGCAGCTAGTTGAGTATACTGAAGTTTCTTCCTCTCATACGCCTCATCCACAGCATCTTCCCATGGCACTGTTAACACTACCAGATGAACAAGGCATGCTGATCCAGACCACAAGACAATGTCTGGTTGAAGGTTAGTGGTGGCAATCTCAGGTGGAATAATAAGCCGTTGACCAACATCTGACAGCATCTTACAGTTTCTGGCAGCTTCCTGTTGTTCTGAGCGAGGCTTGATTTTAACACCTTTTCTTGGTGGTTGCTCTCCTGGAGGGAGGAATATTGTCTTTTGTGTGTAAATGCTTTGATGGAACTGGTGGCAACTTATTGCCGCCAAGTAAACCGTCCTTGGCCAAGACCCACTTTACATCCTGTCAAAATGTGCCTTAATGTTGCAGGTAATGAACACAAAGGACATGAGGGATCCTCACCCACCCAGAGGTTTAGGTTCTGTGGTGATGGGAGAACATCATATGCTGATCTGATGAGGAAACTGATCCTGCTCTGTTCACTGTCCATAGGGCTTGCCAGCCGATCTTGAGTTGTTGCCTTGTGCCATGTAGGAGGAGCTGAACTGAGACCAAAACCTCCTTTTCCATGCTGAACTTGCCCCATAATATCTCCGATTCGAAGGGCAGCCTTAGCATCTTCCACAGCTTTCTTTGCCGTCCATTTTCTTCCAGTTTTCTACACAGGTGCTGCCTCCCTTACGTATTTGTCACGTGAATCTACTAATGTCATTTCCAGTCGGACTTTGGTGCACTTAAACTCCTTGGTTAAAGCAGAGATTGGTAGCTGCAGTATTCCTTTACCATAAAGTTCCACTCTGCTGAGGCAGTGTGGAATTCCCAACCATTTCCTGACGTATAAACTGATTAAAGCTTCCAGCTTCTCAACTGTTGTCAAGGAAACCTCGTACACAGTTATTGGCCACAGCAGTCTTGGCAGTAGACCAAACTGAAATCGCCAGAGTTTCAGTTTGCCTGGTAAAGCGCTGCTGTCTATGCTCTTCCACCCTTCCACTGCTTGTTGTCTAACTTTTCCTACACAAACTGTGTCCTTTAGATCCCTGTCGTACCACCTCCCTAGACTTTTCACTGGCTTCTCAGACACTGTTGGTATTGCCTCACCATTAATGTAGAACCTTTTGTCTACTACTTTACCTTTAATTATAGAGATGGTCCTTGATTTAGTGGGCTTGAATTGCATTCATGCCCATTCAATGTTGTTGGTTAATTTGCCTAATAACCGATTAGTGTAGGCTACTGTTGTACTCATTGTTGTCATGTCATCCATGTATGCTTGAATTGGTGGTAGTTGCATTCCAGAAACCAAGTGCTCTCCCCCCACTACCGATTTTGATGCCCTTATAATTACTTCCATTGCCATGGTAAAAGCCAGTGGAGAAATGGTACATCCTGCCATTATTCCAACTTCTAGGCATTGCCATGTAGTGCTGAATTCTGAAGTTGAAAAATTGAAATTGCAAATCTCCAAAGTAGGCTTTCACTAAATTTGTTATTGTCATCGGTACGCTGAAAAAATCAAACGCTGCCCAAAGAAGTTCAGGTGGCACTGAACCATATGCATTAGCCAAATCCAGGAATGTCACATGGAGCGCCTTCCTCTCCTTTATAGCTGTTTGAATTTGTTGCCAGATTACGCTGATGTGTTCTAAGCATCCTGGGAAACCTGGAATGTCTGCTTTTTGTATTGAAGTGTCAATGAAGCAGTTCTTTAATAGGTAGGTTGACAATCTCTGAGCAATAATGCTGAAGAAAATCTTGCCTTATACATTTAATAGGGAAATAGGACGAAACTAACCGATGCTTGTAGAATCCTTTTCTTTTGGTATAAAGACTCCACCTGCTCGGTGCCATGCTCTTGGTACAACCTGTTTTTCCCATGCCACTTTCATCAATTTCCACAGGATTCGTAGATCTCCAGAAGCACTTTTGTACTCTCTGTACGGAACTCCATTAGGCCCTGGAGAAGATGATGCCCTTGTTTTTCACAGCTTGCTCTACTTCTTTCCACTTAGGTGCACAGTCCTCCATTTGGTATTTGGGTGGATTGACAGGTGGAATATCTGAAGGAATTGACATAGGCTCCTGCCTTTTTGAATCTGTATATGTTTCCTCCAAATATCTCTCCAGCTCAAACTTAGATGATTTTAGTGTGCCATTTTTCTCGCTGGTGAATATCTTCTTTACAGCTTTGATTGGATCTTTATAAAAGTTAGTTCTCGCACGCTCTTTCTTTTTGTAGCGTTTCCGTAGGCACTCAGCTCTGCACAGTGTTGGAATTTTATCTTTTATGACCCTTTGTAACAGATTGAGTCCCTTCTGACCGTTCTGCTTTTTTTTCCATTGCTTCCTCAACTGCCTCCTTTCTCTAACTAAGCGTTCAATCTCCTGCTGCCGTCTAGACTTTCCAGGAATAGTATGTACTTTTTCCTTCCTTTTTTCAACTCCAAACCTCTCACTTCCATATGCGTAGATGATGTCCCCAAATTTATCCAGCTTCTTTTCAACTGTTCCATTTAACCTTTCCAAAGTAAAACAGAGATCCGTGTTTACTCTGTACCTCGCAGTTTTCTCACAAGCTCTTGGCCATTTAACTCCTGGCTTGTGCCCGTTGAGGTTCTTTACTCTCTTACGCTGGTTCGTCTGATGGGGTTCGCAAGGATCATTAGGTTCATCACTAGTTGTATCCACGCAAGTCCTCCTCACGTCTATGACAGGGTTGCTGATATCTTGCAAACCGTGGTTTGCTTCATTCAACTGACTTGACTGACTTCGTAAGAAGTACTGCTCAATGCGAGGCCCTTGTCCCTTCTCCGTCAAGCATTTCATTCTCCCTTGATGAATCTTCAAACCCCTGACCGTTGTCACCTTGCTCCAGCCGCAGACAGAAACCTGGAGTTCCATGTCTTTGCTAACTGCAGATCGTAAGTATTTAGCAGTAATGAACATTTGTGGGAGAAATGTTTGCCTACATACGCTGTTACATTGAATACATTGTAGAATTCTTCATAGACCACTATGCAGTAGCTGAAGTACAACAGTGAACTGAAAATCACCAACTGAAAATCAACTAAAAATTTATTTCATTTTTGTATTATATAAAAAAAAAATCTAAAAAAAACCCTAGTCTTACTGCACATGCGTGTTTTCAGATCCAGAAAGTGAAATATATGTTCATCACCCTATTTTGAGGCAAAGGCATTTCATTTTTACTTTTAGTATTATTCTTTTTAATAGTTTTATTCCTCTCTGAAAATTTGCCTTTGCACCTGCAGTCAATGCTCTTGATTTCATTAACACAGCTGTGTGAAATGGGGCCATCTAGGGGCTTTTATGTAGAACTGCAGTTGTACAGAACAATGCTCACAGTACATACCCCAGTGCCTGCAAAAGGTTCTTTACTGTGTAAATATATACAGTTGTAGTCAAAAGTTTACATACCCCAATGGAAATGTGTAATTTCTAGAAATTTCTGTTAAACAAAAAATATTTTGTAGCAAAAGTTGTGCTTTTGTGGATGAGGAAAAACAGTTACAAGAGAGAGATGTCTATTTTATTTATTTCAGCAATTAAAAATCCAAAAATGGTAATTCAAAAGTATTCATACCCTGACAAGGAAAACAAAATTAATAGCTAGCTGAGGCATCTCTAGCAATAATAACCTCTTTTAAACGATAATGATATTTGTCAGTGAGCTTTTGGCATGATTCTTTAGTGATTTTCAAAAAAAAAAAAAAAAAAAAAAAAAAAAATGTATCATTCTTCAATGTAAAATTGTTCCAGTTCATTCAAATTCTGAGGACTTTTCTTGTGCAGAGTCTTCTTCAACTCATACCAAAGATTCCCAATCAGAGTTAGATCGGGAATGTGACTGGGCCATTCCAGAACCTTGATTTTATTATTTAACCATTCTGAAGTAGATTTTGATGTGTGCTTTGGATCGCTTTTGTGTTGGATCGTCCAGTTGCGCTTTAAACCAAGTTTTGTAGCGCAGGGTTTCAAATGATTGGCCAGTATCTTTTGGTATGCAATGGAGTCAATTTTACCATGTATTGGAACTGCATATCCTGTGCCATTAGAGGAAAAACAGCCCCACAGAAGGATGTTGCCACCTCCATGCTTGACAGTAGGTATGGTGTTCTTTTCTTTGTATGCCTCACCAGATTTTCTCCAAACGTAACGACTATCAGCATGACCAAATAAATCGATTTTGGTTTCATCACTCCACAAAACCTTTGACCAGAACTCCTATCCATCATTCAAATGCTGTTTTGCAAACTTTAAGCGATTGTCCTTGTGACGTTTTCCTAAGAGTGGCTTTTTCCTTGGCCTGTGACCATTGAGACCTTCACCATGCAATACTTGACCTATGGTTGAAACCCCAGTCCCACTTGCAGCCAAATCTCTGATTTTTATTAACCCTCACAATTCTTGTACTTGTTTTTGGTGGAAGAATCTTCTTTCTTTCAGACTGAGGGAACTTTGTGACAGTACCATGTCTTGTACTAGATAGAACGTGTACTACTAATAGAAACAATAGTTGAAATTCTCAAATTTTTGGAAATCTTCTTGTATCCTTTTCCAGCTTTATGACAATAAATCATTTTCTGCCTAAGGTCTACAGGTAGCTCTACTTTTTTTCTCATATTGATTATTGGTAATGACAGCAATCATCCTATGCCTAATCCTGTTATACTCTCTAAGAATGCTCACTTACAATCCAGCATTTTTTAGAATTAGGTTCTGCATTATCATATTGAATTTTCTAGCACCTTGTATGTAGACAATACTATCATAGCATTGAAGGGTATGAATACTTTTGAATTAGCACTTTTAGAGTTTTGAAAAAAAAAATGCTGAAATAAATAATTGTAGACACCTGTTTCCAATCCACAAAAGCCAAACTTTTGCTTCAAAAGATTTTTTCCAAAAAATTCTGTTTGAGAAATTATACATTTCTATTGGGATATGTAAACTTTTGACAACAATTGTGTGTATATATATATGTGTTTGTGATATATATATATATATATAATATATATATATATATATATATATATATATATATATATATACACACACACACACACACACACACACACACACACACACACACACACACACACACACACACACACACACACACACACACACAATGCCTTGCAAAAGTATTCAGACCCCTGACCAATTCTCTCATATTACCGAATTACAAATGGTACATTGAAATTTCGTTCTGTTTGATATTTTATTTTTAAACACTGAAACTCAAAATCAATTATTGTAAGGTGACATTGGTTTTATGTTGGGAAATATTTTTAAGAAAAATAAAAAACTGAAATATCATGCTTGCATAAGTATTCAACCCCTGTGCTGTGGAAGCTCCCAGTTTGCACCGATGAAATAAATTGCTCTAACGAGGACACAATTACCTTACCATTGGCCTCCACCTGTGAACCATTAAAATTGCTGTCACATTTTCTGGATAAAAACCCCACTGTTGAAGGATCATTGGTAAGGCTGTGAATCTGAAGGAAAATGAAGACCAAAGAGCATTCTACAGAAGTTAGAGATAAAGTAATACAAATGCATAGATTAGGGAAAGAGTACAAAATAATATCCAAGTGTTTGGATATCCCAGTGAGCACACTTGGATCAATAATCAGGAAGTGGAAGCTGCATCACTCCACCCAGGCACTGCCAAGAAATGGCCGTCCCTCAAAACTCAGCGCTCAAACAAGAAGGAGACTTGTGAGTAAAGCCACAGAGAGGCCAACAATCACTTTGAAGGAGCTACAGAGTTCAGTGGCTGAGACTGGAGTAATGGTGCACCAGTCAATCATATCAAGAGCTCTGCATAACACTGTCCTGTATGGGAGGGTGGCAAGAAAGAAGCCGTTACTCAAAAAGTACCATCTGAAAGCATGTCTGGAGTTTGCCAGAAAGCATGAGAGTGACCCAGCTGCGATGTGGGAAAAGGTTTTGTGGTCAGATGAGACCAAGATGGAGCTTTTTGGCCAAAACTCAAAGCACTATGTGTGGCGCAAACCTAACACTGCCCATGCCTCAAGACAGACCATCCCTACAGTGATGTATGGTGGTGGCAGCATCATGCTGTGGGGATGCTTCTCATCAGCAGGGACTGGGCATCTTGTTACAATTGAAGGAAGAATGGATGGAGAAAAATACAGGAAAATACTGCAAGAGAATCTGCTTCAGTCTGCTAAAAAACTGGAGCTTGGGAGGAAATTCACCTTTCAGCAGGACAATGATCCCAAGCACAAGGCCAAAGCAACATTGGAGTGGCTCAAGAACAAAAAGGTGAATGTCCTACAGTGGCCCAGTCAAAGTCCTGATCTCAATCCCATTGAGAATCTGTGGCACTATTTGAAAATTGCGGTCCACAAGCGTCGTCCAACCAACCTGAACAACCTGGAGCAAATCTGCCAAGAAGAATGGGCCAGAATCACTCCGAAACTGTGCAAAGCTTTTTATGGTGGCTCTACCAAATATTAATGTGTGGGGGTTGAATACTTATGCAAGAAAGATATTTCAGTTTTTTATTTTTCTTAAAAATATTTCCCAACATAAAACCAGTGTCACCTTACAATAATTGATTTTGAGTTTCAGTGTTTTAAAATAAAATATCGAACAGAACGAAATTTCAACGTACCATTTGTAATTCAGTAATATGAGAGAATTGGTGAGGGGTCTGAATACTTTTGCAAGGCACTATGTGTGTGTATATATATATATATATATATATATATATAAATATATATATATAATCCCCCACCCCTACAATTTACAAACCAAGCTCAAATGACTCCGTCTGATAACTCAGTTTACTGATCATGACTTTTGAATCAGTGAATCTTAAATTAGTGCCTTTTTATTCTTTACACAATCAAAAATAAGACGTGTTAGTTTTTTTTCTGATATTACATTGTACAAATAGATATCTATCTATCTATCTATCTATCTATCTATATATATATATATCTATATATATATATATATATATATATATATATATATATATATATATATATATATACACACACACACACACACACACACACACACACACACACACACACACACACAGTAAGTCATTCCAAACTAGGTTTGTAACATCCCCACCCTTAATTTCAAGTAATTAGGTGTTTGAGTATTCTGTTACAAAAAAAATTGAATGTTCAACCTCCAATTAGAATGACAGGTCAATTAGAAGAAATCAGTCTGTCATGCAATACGTGGTATTGGAATAGAAATAAAAAGTAGGAAATCTAGTCACACTACAACTTTAAATAAAAAAAAAAAAAAAAAAAAAAATGCATATATTTAAAACTAAACACAGGCTACGTACATAACAAACAGACACTAACCTGCGCATGTTGATTCCAAAAGATAAAATAATAATAATAATAATAATAATAATAATAATAATAATAATAATAAATAAAATCATGCTGATTTTGGAAAAGAACAACAAACTTTTTGCAGAAACTTTGTATTGTCCATGTACGCATTCACAAATTCTTATTTAAAAAGATCAGCATGTCAAGGTGTTCAGGGGAAAGACGACTGCACAGTCTGTTTACTTTGAGTCCTGCAGTTGAAAGCTCTCTCTGCTGGTACATATGTAGCTGGGATACACAGAGAGGCCTGGTGTTTGTGTCGAGGGTCTAGAAATGATGCGATGAGTGCTACTTTATGTGCCGTTTCTGTATTTGAAGGTGCCAAGTTTTAAACTGTGACACTTGATCAGATTCATCGGGTGCCGATATCAGATGCTTTGATAGCAGGGTGGCAGTAACAGGTTTACATTGAGATGTACACCTCTGACTCGCCACACAGAGCAGCTGGGGCACGTTTCAAGGAGCGCAATACTGGCAGCAGCTCTTCGATAACTTGCCAGCTATTACCTGTTAGGTCCAGTGTTCAGGCTTCTGTTAGTTTCGTGTAAGCCCTCCGGTTCAACAAATCCCATAAGCTCTCGAAACCCTTCTCCTTCAACAAAATTGATAGGTAGCTTGTCCTTTGCAATTAATGTTGAATTTTGTTCAGCACAGAAAACATCACATCGACGACTACTCGTACATAGCGAAAAATGCAATGCTCATTTGATTTTTTCCACTGTCCGTCTGCAAAGTAGGTGTATGCTTAAGTTTTAGATGATTAAGCATCGAGCTATGATAGGCAATATTGATTTTGAGGAGCCTGCACTGTACATTACTCTCGTTTATTTTCTCAAAGTAATTCCACGTTGTACTTTTCTGCGATGACTCCATCTTGCCCTTTTGCTGTTTACAGTACTAGCCAATAGCAGACAGTGAAAATGAAATGTGCCTGTCTGTCTGTCAGTCATTATTGTGTAGGTAATTATTTTGTGGATTCATTTTCAATGATTCCTCATTTAAAAAAATATCATAAGTTGTTTTTTTTTTTTTAATTAGCAAGTAATCAAATGTTTATTGAAGTATTTGAATAGTAATTTTATTTTGGATATTTGAATACTCTTAATATTTGTTCTCACCCCTAGTAAATTGTTACCCAAAAGTTTTTTTTCCATTTGTTTTAATTGTCCTGACGTGATAGTAAATGCAGCTGACTGTGTTTGTGTTCTCCTGACGTGATAGTAAATGCAGCTGACTGTGTTTGTGTTCTCCTGACGTGATAGTAAATGCAGCTGACTGTGTTTGTGTTCTCCTGAAGTGATAGTAAATGCAGCTGACTGTGTTTGTGTTCTCCTGAAGTGATAGTAAATGCAGCTGACTGTGTTTGTGTTCTCCTGAAGTGATAGTAAATGCAGCTGACTGTGTTTGTGTTCTCCTGAAGTGATAGTAAATGCAGCTGACTGTGTTTGTGTTCTCCTGACGTGATAGTAAATGCAGCTGACTGTGTTTGTGTTCTCCTGACGTGATAGTAAATGCAGCTGACTGTGTTTGTGTTCTCCTGAAGTGATAGTAAATGCAGCTGACTGTGTTTGTGTTCTCCTGAAGTGATAGTAAATGCAGCTGACTGTGTTTGTGTTCTCCTGAAGTGATAGTAAATGCAGCTGACTGTGTTTGTGTTCTCCTGAAGTGATAGTAAATGCTGACTGTGTTTGTGTTCTCCTGAAGTGAGTAAATGCAGCTGACTGTGTTTGTGTTCTCCTGAAGTGATAGTAAATGCAGCTGACTGTGTTTGTGTTCTCCTGTGATAGTAAATGCAGCTGACTGTGTTTGTGTTCTCCTGACGTGATAGTAAATGCAGCTGCCTGTGTTTAGTTCTCCTGAAGTGATAGTAAATGCAGCTGACTGTGTTTGTGTTCTCCTGAAGTGATAGATGAGGACTGTGTTTGTGTTCTCCTGTGCAGCTGACTGTGTTTGTGTGCAGGCAGTAAATGCTGCTGAGGTGATAGTAAATGCAGGACTGTGTTTGTGTTCATTATCCTGAAGTGATAGTAAATGCAGCTGACTGTGTTCTCCTGAAGTGATAGTAAATGCAACTGTGTTTGTGTTCTCCTGAAGTGATAGTAAATGCAGCTGACTGTGTTTGTGTTCTCCTGAAGTGATAGTAAATGCAGCTGACTGTGTTTGTGTTCTCCTGAAGTGATAGTAAATGCAGCTGACTGTGTTTGTGTTCTCCTGAAGTGATAGTAAATGCAGCTGACTGTGTTTGTGTTCTCCTGAAGTGATAGTAAATGCAGCTGACTGTGTTTGTGTTCTCCTGAAGTGATAGTAAATGCAGCTGACTGTGTTTGTGTTCTCCTGAAGTGATAGTAAATGCAGCTGACTGTGTTTGTGTTCTCCTGAAGTGATAGTAAATGCAGCTGACTGTGTTTGTGCTGAAGTGATAGTAAATGCAGCTGACTGTGTTTGTGTTCTCCTGACGTGATGTAAATCACTGTTGCACTGTGTTCTGTTCTCCTGAAGCAGCTGACTGTGTTTGTGTTCTCTGAAGTGATAGTAAATGCAGCTGACTGTGTTTGTGTTCTCCTGAAGTGATAGTAAATAGCTGACTGTGTTTGTGTTCTCCTGAAGTGATAGTAAATGCAGCTGACTGTGTTTGTGTTCTCCTGAAGTGATAGTAAATGCAGCTGACTGTGTTTGTGTTCTCCTGACGTGATAGTAAATGCAGCTGACTGTGTTTGTGTTCTCCTGAAGTGATAGATGCAGCTGACTGTGTTTGTGTTCTCCTGAAGTGATAGTAAATGCAGCTGACTGTGTTTGTGTTCGCCTGAAGTGCTACAGAAATGCAGCTGACTGTATGTGTGTGTGTTTGTGTGTCTGTTCTGCTGCAGGCACTATAAGAAGCGCTGCCAGGGGAGGATGAGGAAGCACGTGGGGGACCTGTGCTTGCAGGCAGGGATGCTGCAGGATGCCTTGGTTCATTATCACATGGCAGTGGAGCTGCTGCGCTCAGTCAATGATTTCTTATGGCTTGGAGGTGAGTTTCTAAAGGGGGCGATAGTGTCTGCTGCTTCCTCTTCTGGTGTTGCACTATTTTGATTATATATTGTTTACTGTATAAAGATGTATGCAGTACCATTAGTCGTTGTTACAAGGCTCTCCGGATAGAATCGCCACCACAAGAACAGTAAATCATTTACTAAATAAATTCAACTTGTATTGCAGCACATTGACAATAACCTGACCTGCCGTAATTTACTTTACTAAAGCATATTGTGCAACGTCTTGCACATCTGACAGTTGTAAAGTTACAAAAAATATACAGCAGTTCAAAAATAAATCAACTTGTATTGGCACATTACAATTTTTTTTTTTTTTTTTTTATCTCAGTATGATCTCTAGAACACGTTTGACAGACAAAGCAACAAAGCACAAACTTCTACAACAGTTTGCTGTTCCTATATATGACAGGTTTACTGCATAACTTTACTCCATGAAAAGTGTGATGTGACTGTGCTGTTGCATATAGGGGTATGTTTGCATTCAGCAGCTGTGTGACTGTTTAGTGCGTGCGCCACCAGTAATGGTGAGTTGAGAGCTGTGACAGAGTTCATTAAATGTGTTCTTGTTATTAAATACAATAGTTATGTTCAATACCACATTGGAGGGATGTATTAAAATGGATGTGCGTCTGGGCAGATATAGGATTTGGATTCGGTTCACTGAATCCTAAGTATTCGGCCGAATCCGATCCCTGCTCAAAAAGTAGGTATTCGGGCCGAAAACCGAATCCTGGATTCGGTGCATCCCTAACAATGACACGCCAACCAGTCAGGCACCCAGTAAGCACAATTCTGTAAATAAATACATGTCATCTTAGATTCTTATGTACTCTTCACTTGGCTAGCATGTATGAGACTCATCCTATAATGAATCTCCTTTGCTACAATCTACATTTTGACTGCATTATATTTTGTGTTCCCTTCGAAGCTGTTAAACTGTGTGCCAGGTCCTCGGAGCATCTCTACCTAAAGCGGTTTCTTGTTTGCTCGCAAATGTTTTCATTCTTTCTTCAGCTGCCCTGGAGGGACTCTGCTCCGCCTCAGTCATCTGCCACTATCCAGGGGGCACTGCTGGCAGGTCAGCAGCCCGTAAACCCAGCATCTCTGTCCCTGCTGACTCTGGCAAGCGACACCGACCAGGTAAGCACGGTGGTCTCCAGTGCCGCTGCACTGCACACCTTGCAGCACGTGTCATGGCTGGAATATAAGGGTAAATAGACATTTTATACTATGTCAAATACATAAACAGACAGGTAATCAATGTATCATGCTTATTACAGTGAATACATAGTGTATAGTAACTCAAGGGCTATTTGAGTTAATGTTTGCATTGCAGTGTTGTACACTGGTACACTTTGTTGGTGTGTATTGCACTGCATTTGTCCAGTTGTGCTGTCTTCTGGTGTTGCTTGTCCTGTGCTGTGCTTTGCTGCTTTTACATAGCCCCCTTCACACTTCTAAAAAACTGAATTAAGTAAATAAGTACATTCATTAACATTCTTTTAAAAAAATTAATCTTCACTATATGGATCCGAGAAAGTCATCACCTAATAACAACGGGACTGGCTTAGCAGTGTGTAATACATAAGCTACATTTCAATGACAACTATATAGAACTGAAAACTATGGCAGTATTATTATTACTAGCCTGTGACATTATCCATTTTCAGGAGTTGTGCTCATGAAATAATAATAATAATAATAATAATAATAATAATATATAATAATAATATATTATTATTATTATTATTATTATTATTATTATTATTATTATTAAAACAAACAAACCAAAAAACAATCCAGATATAATACATTAGAGTACT